>NC_069501.1:1008393869-1008638869 GCF_027579735.1 Bombina bombina | reverse complement strand
TCTTCCGCCCCTGCTGTCGCTGACCCCTGCATATTATTTTTAACCCCTAATCTGCCGCTCCGTAAACCGCTGCTACTTACATTATCCCTATGTACCCCTAATCTGCTGCCCCTAACACCGCCGACCCCTATATTATATTTATTAACCCCTAATCTGACCCCACAACGTCGCCTCCACCTGCCTACACTTATTAACTTCCACGAACGCTGAACCGCTGCAAGCCCTTTAGCCGGTTTCTCAATTAACCGGAAGTGTGTGGGAAAAATAGTAGTGGAGCACTGGGGGTGCACGCCGCTGTTAGCAGCCGGTTCCGCTGCTTGTAATCCCAGAAAAACGAAAAAATGCGGCAGCAACAAGCAGAGTAAGAAGTAATTTAAAATTCAAATACTTTATTTCACATGTCTTAAAAAAGCCAATTGGCAAAGAATACAAAGGGTAGCAGGTGATAACCCTCCTTACATGTTTCGTGCCTATGCTCGGCACTTAATCATAGGAGTGAGATATGTTAGTACAACCCCTGCTATTTAAAGGGGAAGTACCCAATGATGGAAAAGCTTTAGAAACACCTGTATCAAAGTAGTGTTAAAACTGCTTACCCTCACCTAGCACTTACCATAAACACAGAAAAGTATATTGTGTTTGAAAAAATGTATGTACATATATGTATATGCTGAATTACTTAATAAGATATATAGTTATATATGGTATGTAAGTACACATAAAACAACAACTTCAGCACTATGTTATAACCTTGTAACCTTATGTCTTTGTGGATACTAATTATAAGTCACCTCCTATAGCCTAAAATATGTTTATTATTTTGTGATAAATACCTATAATAGATATAAAGGGAATTGTATCAAGAAATAGGGGACTATATTCATATGCTCCTATTTATGGACCTAAATATATCCCATTGTTTATTCATGCTTATACAAACCAAGTATATAATATTTAAATTGAACTGAATGAGAACTTAAGATCCAATATATGGTAAAAGTAAATTACTATATGCACTATTATTCAAAAGACTTTGTTAAAGTTTCTGCATAGTAAATTAAGTTGACCCTTAATAAATAGACAAAAAAAAAATATATATAAATAATTAATTACTCCACATAATAGGACATGTCCCATTCTCTATTTAGACCCTGTGGTACTATCGTTTTAAGTTTGTAAATCCAAAATAATTCACGTTTGAGCAACAATTTTTGTTTGTTGCCCCCTCTAGTGGGTGACTGAATTTTGTCAATAACTTTAACAGTAATATGTGCTATGTGGGTCATATGTGTTTGATTAAAATGAACTGCTACCGCCGAGTCTTTATTATAGTTTTTAGTGTCCCTAATATGTTCTCTGATACGTGATCGGAGCTCTCTGGTCGTTTGACCAATATATTGTAGGGAGCAAAGGGAACATTCTATTAGATAAACTACAAATTCAGTCCTACAATTTGCATATTATAATAAAGTTATTAACCCCGAATCTGTCTCACTAACCCTATAATAAATAGTATTAACCCCTAATCTGCCCTCCCTAACATCGCCGACACCTAACTTCAAACATTAACCCCTAATCTGCCGACTGGAGCTCACCGCTATTCTAATAAATGTATTAACCCCTAAAGCTAAGTCTAACCCTAACACTAACACCCCCCTAAATTAAATATAATTTAAATCTAACGAAATAAATTAACTCTTATTAAATAAATTATTCCTATTTAAATCTAAATACTTACCTGTAAAATAAACCCTAATATAGCTACAATATAAATAATAATTATATTGTAGCTATTTTAGGATTAATATTTATTTTACAGGCAACTTTGTATTTATTTTAACCAGGTACAATAGCTATTAAATAGTTAATAACTATTTAATAGTTACCTAGTTAAAATAATTACAAAATTACCTGTAAAGTAAATCCTAACCTAAGTTACAATTAAACCTAACACTACACTATCAATAAATTAATTAAATAAAATACCTACAATTACCTACAATTAAACCTAACACTACACTATCAATAAATTAATTAAATACAATATCTACAAATAAATACAATAAAATAAACTAACTAAAGTACAAAAAATAAAAAAAGAACTAAGTTACAAAAAATAAAAAAATATTTACAAACATCAGAAAAATATTACAACAATTTTAAACTAATTACACCTACTCTAAGCCCCCTAATAAAATAACAAAGACCCCCAAAATAAAAAAATGCCCTACCCTATTCTAAATTACTAAAGTTCAAAGCTCTTTTACCTTACCAGCCCTGAACAGGGCCCTTTGCGGGGCATGCCCCAAAGAATTCAGCTCTTTTGCCTGTAAAAAAACCACAAACAATACCCCCCCCAACATTACAACCCACCACCCACATACCCCTAATCTAACCCAAACCCCCCTTAAATAAACCTAACACTAAGCCCCTGAAGATCTTCCTACCTTATCTTCACCATACCAGGTTCACCGATCGATCCAGAAGAGCTAGAATAGAATCCTATCAGCCAATCGGAATTCGAGGGACGCCATCTTGGATGACGTCCCTTAAAGGAGCCTTCATTCGTTGGTAGTCCGTCGGGCCAGCAGGATGTTCCGCGTCGGAGGTCTGCAAGATGAACATGGATCCGGAAGAAAGAAGATTGAAGATGCCGTTGATAGAAGACTTCAGCCGGATCATGGACCTCTTCAGCTCCCGCTTGGATGAAGACTTCAGCCGGATCATGGACATCTTCAGCCCCCCGCTTGGGCTTGGATCAAGACATCGGAGGAGCTCTTCTGGATCGATCGGTGAACCTGGTATGGTGAAGATAAGGTAGGAAGATCTTCAGGGGCTTAGTGTTAGGTTTACTTAAGGGGGGTTTGAGTTAGATTAGGGGTATGTGGGTGGTGGGTTGTAATGTTGGGGGGAGTTTATTGTATGTGTTTTTTTTACAGGCAAAAGAGCTGAATTCTTTGAGGCATGCCCCGCAAAGGGCCCTGTTCAGGGCTGGTAAGGTAAAAGAGCTTTGAACTTTAGTAATTTAGAATAGGGTAGAGCATTTTTTATTTTGGGGGGCTTTGTTATTTTATTAGGGGGCTTAGAGTAGGTGTAATTAGTTTAAAATTGTTGTTATATTTTTCTGATGTTTGTAAATATTTTTTTATTTTTTGTAACTTAGTTCTTTTTTATTTTTTGTACTTTAGTTAGTTTATTTCATTGTATTTATTTGTAGATATTGTATTTAATTAATTTATTGATAGTGTAGTGTTAGGTTTAATTGTAGGTAATTGTAGGTATTTTATTTAATTAATTTATTGATAGTGTAGTGTTAGGTTTAATTGTAACTTAGGTTAGGATTTATTTTACAGGTAATTTTGTAATTATTCTAACTATTTTAGCTATTAAATAGTTCTTAACTATTTAATAGCTATTGTACCTGGTTAAAATAAATACAAAGTTGCCTGTAAAATAAATATTAATCCTAAAATAGCTATAATATAATTATAATTTATGTTGTAGCTATATTAGGGTTTATTTTACAGGTAAGTATTTAGCTTTAAATAGGAATAATTTATTTAATAAGAGTTAATTTATTTCGTTAGAATAAAATTATATTTAATTTAGGGGGTTGTTAGGGTTAGGGTTAAAATTAGCTTTAGGGGTTAAAAAAATTATTAGAGTAGCGGTGAGCTCCGATCGGCAGATTAGGGGTTAATACTTTAAGTTAGGTGTCGGCGATGTTAGGGAGGGCAGATTAGGGGTTAATACTATTTATTATAGGGTTATTGAGGCGGGAGTGAGGCGGATTAGGGGTTAATAACTTTATTATAGTAGCGGTGCGGTCCGCTCGGCAGATTAGGGGTTAATAAGTGTAGGCAGGTGGAGGCGACGTTGAGGGGGGCAGATTAGGGGTTGATAAATATAATATAGGGGTTGGCGTGTTAGGGGCAGCAGATTAGGGGTACATAGCTATAATGTAGCTGGCGGCGGCGTGCGGACGGCAGATTAGGGGTTAATAATAATATGCAGGGGTCAGCGATAGCGGGAGCAGCAGATTAGGGGTTAATAAATATAATATAGGGGTTGGCGGTGTTAGGGGCAGCAGATTAGGGGTACATATTTATAATGTAGCTGGCGGCGGTGTGCGGACGGCAGATTAGGTCTTAATAATAATATGCAGGGGTCAGCGATAGCGGGGGCGGCAGATTATGGGTTAATAAATATAATATAGGGGTCGGTGGTGTTAGGGGCAGCAGATTAGGGGTACATAAGTATAACGTAGATGGCGGTCGGCAGATTAGGGGTTAAAAAAATGTATTAGAGTGGCGGCGATGTGGGGGGGCCTCGGTTTAGGGGTACATAGGTAGTTTATGGGTGTTAGTGTACTTTAGAGCACAGTAGTTAAGAGCTTTATGAACCGGCCCAGAAAGCTCTTAACTACTGACTTTTTTCTGCGGCTGGAGTTTTGTCGCTAGAATTCTAACGCTCACTTCAGACACGACTCTAAATACCGGAGTTAGAAAGATCCCATTGAAAAGATAGGATACGCAATTGACGTAAGAGGATCTGCGGTATGGAAAAGTCGCGGCTGAAAAGTGAGCGTTAGACCCTTTCCTGACTGACTCCAAATACCGGCGGTAGCCTAAAACCAGCGTTTGGAGCCTCTAACGCTTGTTTTCACGGCTACCGCCAAACTCTAAATCTAGGCCTTTGTTTTTAAGAGCCTTTCTGGGAAGCTCCCACCCTACCTGAGCAGAATGCTCTCACCGGTTATTACCACCTCCTATAACTTCCGATCCAGTACCAGCACATTATTTAGCTTGCCTCAATACAAAAAGAAAGCAGCTCGATTCTCCTTTTCCTACAGAGCACCACAATTATGGAACGACCTCCCGCACACTATAAAACCTTCCCCATGCCTAATATCCTTTAAGAGATCCCTCTCTACATATCTCAAAACAGAATGCACCTGTCATGGTTGATTATATATTTCCTACCTGTTATATGTTAAATTTTTGTGCATATATTGTGTATTATTATTGTTTTTGTACTATATTGTAATTTGTACCCATTGTATCAATGCAATGTTTTGTGTACCCAGGACATACTTGAAAACGAGAGAAATCTCAATGTATCTTTCCTGGTAAAATATTTTATAAATAAATAAATATATTCAAACCTAGATATCTACACATTGATATTTATGTGATGCACTTTGCAAGATATATGATTGGTTTTCTAGGTAGCCATAAATGCAATGTTTTTGGTGCAAATGGTGGGGTTGTGGTTACATACATATTTAAAGAAGTTGTCACACTTGTTTTATGGTCTGAGGATGGGGTGTTGTGACACCGAATCAGCACCAATATGGAATAAAGATTGAAGATTTTATATTCAACAAATCCAGTGAGTGCAGTCCTTTTGTCAGAACTGTTACCTAAATGATCTAGCACCCTGATTGCTGACTCTTTACAGTGTGAGTGCAGATACCTTTGGAACTATATATGTATATATATATATATATATATATATATATATATATATATATATATATATATATATATATATATACACAGTATATACACATACACACACACTTTTGGAGCCATTTTCACTCAAATACCTTAAAACTTATAAAATCCTTTTTAAACCATTTTAATATTTTGTAATGTGTTTTACTGTGTATTTACTTTAAATATTTTACATTCCAATGTTCTTTACATAGTAGAAAATTGTATTTGTAACTGTAAATATATATTCCTATATGTGTTAGTTTTTATTTTAATAGCAAGCTACTTTGAAGTCTATGGGAGAAAAAGTGAACGTGGTCACAAAATCTGATGTCCTGAAGTAAGCACGTATCGGATTTTGCTCGCTCGCTAAATTTTTATTTTCATCTTGAAATACATGCACTAAAAAACCTGTGTAAAAAACGTACTTCCTGGGTGTTTGCACTCGAGTGTGAATGCTAAATAGCACTCCACTTGTAACCTAGCCCTAAGTAAGAAAAATAATTTCTTCTACTTATTAAACTAAACATAAATTGAATTTCGAATAGCTAAAAATTAAATAGAAATGCGTTCATGGACTAAAAACTAAACTATAAGTAAGAAAAATCATTGCTCAGACTTATTAAACTAAGCTGAAAACATAAATTGAATGTTGAATAGCTAATGAAGTAAAAACAAGTTTGAAAATACAAAACTATTATAATCCTGATTTACAGAACATTTTCAACATTGTGGTCTTCTGTGTATATCCAGGAGCTTGTGGGGTGTACTAGAAGAACCCTGAATGTGAAGATGTTTTATCATACTCATCATTGACCAAGTTTGTAAATAAACTCTGCAGGTGATAAGTACAAAATGGACCATTTCAATATGTTTGTGCCTATCCATCGCTATTTTATAGTGGTATTGGGTGTCATATGTATTTAATAGTCATATATACATGATACCTCAAACTGCTAATGAGATCTGGAGAAAACGCAAGAAAACAGAAATCACAACAAAGAAATGGCATTTAGCAATCCCATTCTTAAAAGGTTTCTTTTTATTTTATATTGATTTTTTTAAAGGGACAGTCAACACCAGAATTTTTGTTGTTTAAAAAGATAGATAACCCTTTATTACCCATTCCCCAGTTTTGCATAACCAATACAGTTATAATAATACACTTTTTACCTCTGTGATTACCTTGTATCTAAGCCTCTGCAAACTGCCCCCTTATTTCAGTTCTTTTGACAAACTTGCATTTTAGCCAATCAGTGCTTACTCCTAGGTAACTTCACGTGCATGAGCTCAATGTTATCTATATGACACACATGAACTTACGCCCTCTAGTGGTGGATAAACTGTAAAAATGCATTCACATAAGAGGCGGCCTTCAAGGTCTAAGAAATTAGCATATGAGCTTATCTATGTTTAGCTTTCAACTAAGAATACCAAGAGAACAAAGCAAAATTGGTGATAAAAGTAAATTGGAAAGTTGTTAAAAAATGACATGCCCTATTTGAATTATGAAAGTATATTTTGGACTTGACCGTCCCTTTTAATTGAATTTAAATTTGCTTTTTGAATTGGGATTTCTATCAATAATCATATAGTTGTCGTTGTCCGTTTAGTTTATTGGCGACCAAACCTTTTGCACAGGTTTTTACAAAAATATTAATAAAAAGTCCCAAAAACTGTATTTTTTAAAAAATCTCTGGAACCCTGTGCTCACATAGTCTTAAAGTAAAATAAATTGAATTCTATTTTGAGAGGTTTAGAACTTTTGATATTTTAAAGCTTGTAAATTACTGATTTGAAGTATGAGAATTTTTAAAATCCCATTGTAGAAGATGATATGATTGATATCAGTTGTGGCCACTTTCTTATAGAAAATAATATCCCCTTATATTCATCTTGATATTATTTTTAATTTTATCAAATCAGAAAATAGTATTTTCTCAATTAATGATCAAAACATTTTTTTTAAGTATTTTTAAAATATAAAAAGTTTACAAATATAGGACCGGATTACAAGTGGAGTGGTATTAAATGCTTCAGCTCGCTAACTCCGCTAGAAGTAAGCATTCTGTGCTCTCGTATTACCAGTTGAAAGTAAAAAATGTTTAAAAATGCTACCACGCTAACCCGATGCGTGGAAAAAGCAGAACTTTATATATACATATAAATGCATAAATACATATGTACACACAAATAAACACCCACACACACACCCACACACATATATATATATATATATATATATATATATATATATATATATATATATATATATATATATATATACATATTTAGACATGTATAGGTATGTTGAAGAAGAATAGAGAGAGGGCGCCACAATAGCGTGATATCGTCTGGAATGCAGGTACGGATAAAAGAAGATTTTATGCTTACCAGATGGTGTGGCACTGTACTGTAACCAGTGCAAGAGAGCAGGCTAGCACTTAACAGTGGCTAGTACACTGTAGGAGCCAGGCTCCAAAGGCACTTGTCCTAGTTGCAACTTGGTGTTTCTCTCCTGTTGTCTGGACTTGTATGGACTTCAGGTGCTGCAAAGGAGTAATCTTATGTGTGTTGTTCAGATGGTATGTATGAACCACAACACAGACAACTTCAAATAAAAATGTCTTTTAATATTTTATGACGCGTTTCTCAACCTACAGGGGTTGTTTCATCAGATAAAAAAGTGAATGTCATCATTAACAATTGTTGGCAATTTATACACATTTGTGTATCAAAAGAGGAAGTTGTCATCAAATATGTAATCCAATAGAAAAACATTTGTGTGCATTCAGCTGTGGAACCAACACAGGATCCCAGCTGTTACAATTTGGATAATCAGACTAATTTGCAAGGTTGTATGTGTATGAGAATCTAAAATTTAACCTGTTAGTTGCAAAAATGGGTGAAATATAACAATCTTGTCACTTTATGTTTACTACCATTTATTACATATGTAACCTCATTAAATTTTTTTATAATAGATGCTATTCATTTGCATTTAAAAGATAATATATTTGGTTAAAATGTTAGCAGATAAAAAAGTGTGTGTGTAAGAGGTAAAGTAATTCAAAATACAATTCTGAATGGGAGACAGAGTTTTAGACCTGTTGTTTATATTTAAGCATATGAAGATGTTAAATCTTTGTAGTGGATAGAAAGAGTGTATGTATGAAGTAAAATGGTTTATAATCAAAATTTGAATGGGAATCTAAATTTTTGAACCTATTGTTTGTATTTAAGCATATGAAAAATGTTAAATTCTTGTAGATGATGTATGTTTGTATAGATGGTCACTTTGTTTACTTTGTTGTTTACTTTACTTTGTTTGAGCTCAATAAAATATTTTAATAAAATAAACATTCTAAATCTAGAAAAGATGTTTGTACATTTTAGATGCCTATACACAAAACAAATTGTTCAGTAAATAGGAATATTTGGGTGTATGTGTATCCATGCACACATAATTGTAAGAATAAAGAAAGAAGAAAGAAAATAGGAAGATACACCCCCTTTCTCCTTGTAAAGAACGTGTGTGTGTGTGCTAGTATATATACATATTGTGTATGTGTGTGTGTACAATGTGTGTGTGTATGTGTGTGTGCTTGTATATATACATATTGTGCATGTATGTGTGTGCATTATGTGTGTGTGTGTGTGTGTGTGTGTGTATGTGCACACATGCATGAATGTGCATGCATGTGTCCGTGTACACACACACACAAATCAAATGTATGTGCGTGTGTGTGTGTACACTTATATGGAATGAGTTGTGAAATATTGGAAATCAGTACTTGGTCTCACTCCATGCACCTCAAGTGAGGACAATGGTAATACCAATTGGGAGTGTTGTTTTAACCTATTTGTCAATAGTGCCTCTGACTTGTGGATGTGATAGGATGTCATGAAAGGACAGTAATGCCATTTCGGAGTGTTGTTTTAACCTATTTGCCAATAGTGTATCTGACTTATATTTGTTGTAGAATGTGTTTGTATTTTGTATCAGACCAAATAGCGGCTGTGAATGTCTATCAATTGAAGGCTGCTAAATCCAGGTTGGCATTTAACCCTTGAGGGTGAAGGGTCTTCAGTCGATAGATCCAGTATGTTTCACGCTGTCTGAGTCTAGTAAGTCTATTGTAGTCAGGACTCTTTGGAATAAAATCAATGGGAATATATGTGAAAATTTATGGATTTCCATTGTGTTTAGTTAGACAGTGGTTTGGTATGCTGTGTTTAATTTTGTTTTTTCTACAGTTTTTACAGTTGCGGTGATGTTCACCCCATCTGTTTCTCAGTTTCCTGGAGGTGCGGCCTACATATTGGAGGCCGCATATACACTCCATAAGATAAACGGTGAAAGATGAGTTACAATTGAAAAAAATAGGAATTTGGAAGCACTCGCCAGTGATAGTCGATTTGAAGTTTTTAATTCCCGATTTTATAATTTTACAAGAGCCACATCCTGTTTTACCACATTTGTAAATACCCCGAAGGCCAAACAATCCCTTGTTTTGTTTAGGGTTATGTGGTGTTCTATTGGAAGATTTGTGTTTTACTTTTTTACTGGGAGCTAGCTGGTTTCTGAGTGTGGGCGCTCTTCTGTATATGATTTTTGGTGTTTCTTTTACTAGGTTTTTGAGAATGGGGTCCCTTTGTATTATATACCAATGTTTTTTTATTATGTGTTGTATTTTATAAAAATCAGAATTAAATTGTGTTATAAAAAAGGTTTCTTTCTCACCAAAAGGTGTATCTGTTTTGTTGATTTTTTTATCTACTAGAATATCCTCCCTGTTAAGATTTCTCGCTCTTTCAAGGGCCCTATCTAGTAGACTAGGGGGGTATTCTTTTTCAATGAACCTATTGTATATTACTTGACTTTGTTGTAAGAACGTGTTGTGATCGCTGCAATTACGTCTCATCCTACGAAATTGACTATAGGGTACATTATGTATCCAATTCCTGTGATGGTTGCTGTGATAATTTAAGAAACTATTACTGTCGACATCTTTGAAATATGTGTTAGATGTAATATTATTTTCTTCTAAACTGAGGATGAGATCTAAATATTCAATATTTTGTGTCTGAATGTTGGCCTTGAATTTGAGGCCCATGTTATTACAATTGAGATGTTCTATGAAGTTTTTGGCTAATGATAGATCTCCTTCCCATAAGAAAATTAGATCATCTATATAACGTCCATAGAAGACCAGGTTCGCCCCAAAGTCCGCCGAGTAGATGTATTTTTCTTCAAAGAAACCCATAAATAGGTTCGCAAAACTGGGGGCGAACCTGGTCCCCATGGCCGTTCCTTTGATCTGTAGGTAATAATTGTCTTGGTATATGAAATAATTATGCTGTAAAATAAACAAAATGCTCTCTAAAATATAATCACATTGTGTCTTAGGCAGATAAATATCCTTGTGGAGATAATATGAAATGGCTAATAAACCTAAATCATGCGAAATGTTCGAATATAAGGAGCTAACATCACAAGTGATCCATGATAGATTTCTATTATTAATGTTGATTTTTTGTAAATGTTGTAATAAATGAGTGCTGTCTTTAATATATGATGGTAAGGTGACTACATGTTTTTGAAAAATAACCCCCATATTATTATCCGCAACGCCGATAAAGGCGGCGGAATAGTTATCCAGGATCTGGCAGATTATATCAGGGAAGCAGACAGGATCTTAGGTGACCAAGAGTATTACCAAATGTTACAAGGAGATCCCACTGACAAATTTCTAAAATCTTACACAGATTTGATAGAAAAAGGGTTCAGTTCCAAAATTTTGAATAAAAATGAAAGAGATTTCCTAAAAATACAAAATCCAAGCATTGCCCATTATTATCATCTACCCAAAATTCACAAAAACAAAAACAATCCCCCAGGATGCCCAATCATTGCTGGAATTGGGAACTTAACTTACAATTTATCATTTTTCATAGATAAATTTTTGCAAAAACATGTAGTCACCTTACCATCATATATTAAAAACAGCACTCATTTATTACAACATTTACAAAAAATCAACATTAATAATAGAAATCTATCATGGATCACTTGTGATGTTAGCTCCTTATATTCGAACATTTCGCATGATTTAGGTTTATTAGCCATTTCATATTATCTCCACAAGGATATTTATCTGCCTAAGACACAATGTGATTATTCATATGGTATTATTTCATATACCAAGACAATTATTACCTACAGATCAAAGAACGGCCATGGGGACCAGGTTCGCCCCCAGTTTTGCGAACCTATTTATGGGTTTCTTTGAAGAAAAATACATCTACTCGGCGGACTTTGGGGCAAACCTGGTCTTCTATGGCCGTTATATAGATGATCTAATTTTCTTATGGGAAGGAGATCTATCATTAGCCAAAAAACTTCATAGAACATCTCAATTGTAATAACATGGGCCTCAAATTAACGGCCAACATTCAGACACAAAATATTGAATATTTAGATCTCATCCTCAGTTTAGAAGAAAATAATATTACATCTAAGACATATTTCAAAGATG
This sequence comes from Bombina bombina, assembly GCF_027579735.1. Classification (NCBI taxonomy): domain Eukaryota; kingdom Metazoa; phylum Chordata; class Amphibia; order Anura; family Bombinatoridae; genus Bombina; species Bombina bombina. The sequence goes on along the minus strand of NC_069501.1, from coordinate 1,008,626,835 downwards.
TTGACAGTAATAGTTTCTTAAATTATCACAGCAACCATCACAGGAATTGGATACATAATGTACCCTATAGTCAATTTCGTAGGATGAGACGTAATTGCAGCAATCACAACACGTTCTTACAACAAAGTCAAGTAATATACAATAGGTTCATTGAAAAAGAATACCCCCCTAGTCTACTAGATAGGGCCCTTGAAAGAGCGAGAAATCTTAACAGGGAGGATATTCTAGTAGATAAAAAAATCAACAAAACAGATACACCTTTTGGTGAGAAAGAAACCTTTTTTATAACACAATTTAATTCTGATTTTTATAAAATACAACACATAATAAAAAAAACATTGGTATATAATACAAAGGGACCCCATTCTCAAAAACCTAGTAAAAGAAACACCAAAAATCATATACAGAAGAGCGCCCACACTCAGAAACCAGCTAGCTCCCAGTAAAAAAGTTAAACACAAATCTTCCAATAGAACACCCCATAACCCTAAACAAAACAAGGGATTGTTTGGCCTTCGGGGTATTTACATATGTGGTAAAACAGGATGTGGCTCTTGTAAAATTATAAAATCGGGAATTAAAAACTTCAAATCGACTATCACTGGCGTCTTTCACCGTTTATCTTATGGAGTGTATATGCGGCCTCCAATATGTAGGCCGCACCTCCAGGAAACTGAGAAACAGATGGGGTGAACATCACCGCAACTGTAAAAACTGTAGAAAAAACTAAATTAAACACAGCATACCAAACCACTGTCTAACTAAACACAATGGAAATCCATACATTTTCACATACATTCCCATTGATTTTATTCCAAAGAGTCCTGACTACAATAGACTTACTAGACTCAGACAGCGTGAAACATACTGGATCTATTGACTGAAGACCCTTCACCCTCAAGGGTTAAATGCCAACCTGGATTTAGCAGCCTTCAATTGATAGACATTCACAGCCGCTATTTGGTCTGATACAAAATACAAACACATTCTACAACAAATATAAGTCAGATACACTATTGGCAAATAGGTTAAAACAACACTCCGAAATGGCATTACTGTCCTTTCATGACATCCTATCACATCCACAAGTCAGAGGCACTATTGACAAATAGGTTAAAACAACACTCCCAATTGGTATTACCATTGTCCTCACTTGAGGTGAATGGAGTGAGACCAAGTACTGATTTCCAATATTTCACAACTCATTCCATATAAGTGTACACACACACACGCACATACATTTGATTTGTGTGTGTGTGTGTGTGTACACGCACACATGCATGCACATTCATGCATGTGTGCACATACACACACACACACACACACAATGCACACACATACATGCACAATATGTATATATACAAGCACACACACATACACACACACATTGTACACACACACATACACAATATGTATATATACTAGCACACACACACACACACACACACACACACATTCTTTACAAGGAGAAAGGGGGTGTATCTTCCTATTTTCTTTCTTCTTTCTTTATTCTTACAATTATGTGTGCATGGATACACATACACCCAAATACTCCTATTTACTGAGCAATTTGTTTTGTGTATAGGCATCTAAAATGTACAAACATCTTTTCTAGATTTAGAATGTTTATTTTATTAAAATATTTTATTGAGCTCAAACAAAGTAAAGTAAACAACAAAGTAAACAAAGTGACCATCTATACAAACATACATCATCTACAAGAATTTAACATTTTTCATATGCTTAAATACAAACAATAGGTTCAAAAATTTAGATTCCCATTCAAATTTTGATTATAAACCATTTTACTTCATACATACACTCTTTCTATCCACTACAAAGATTTAACATCTTCATATGCTTAAATATAAACAACAGGTCTAAAACTCTGTCTCCCATTCAGAATTGTATTTTGAATTACTTTACCTCTTACACACACACTTTTTTATCTGCTAACATTTTAACCAAATATATTGGGGTCCATCCGATAAAAATCGTCGCCCGCAAAAGCCGGCGACGCCAATATTTGCGCGGGTTTGGTATCACATATACGGCGTAACCTAGAAGTTACGCGCGTATATTTCTGCCGTCGCCCGTAGTTTTTTGGGCTATAGGCAGGTATACCAAACCCGCGCAGTTTGGTATCCAATATGCAGCGTAAGGACTTACGTGGCGAAAATGGAGAAAACTTACTCCATTTTCACCTCGCCACAAAAAGCAGCCGTAAGAAGCCTTACGCTGACTATTGGAGCCCCGTAACTCCCTAAACTGGCAGCTAAAATAAACCTAACACCTAACGCATGCGCAATGTCTATCTCCCTGTCAACCGCGATCTTCTAAAATAAACCTAACACCTAACGCATGCGCAATGTCTATCTCCCTGTCAACCGCGATCTTCTAAAATAAACCTAACACCTAACGCATGCGCAATGTCTATCTCCCTGTCAACCGCGATCTGCTAAAATAAACCTAACACCTAACGCATGCGCAATGTCTATCTACCTGTCAACCGCGATCCCCCCCCCCCGAAATCCCTAATAAAGTTATTAACCCCTAAACCGCCGCTCCCGGACCCCGCCGCCATCTACATAAACTAACCCCCTACTGTGAGCCCCTAAAACCGCCGCCATCTACCTTATCTATCCCCTAATTAGAACCCCTTACACCGCTGTCATCTACCTTATCTATCCCCTAATCTGACCCCTTACACCGCCGCCACCTATATAAAAATTATTAACCCCTAATCTAATCCCCCTATACCGCCGCCAGCTATATTAATATTATTAACCCCTAATGTAAGCCCCTTACACCGCCGCCATCTCTATTAAAATGATTAACCCCTTATTTAATCTACCTACCCCGCCGCCAGCTATATTATCTATATTAACCCTAAGTATATTATAGTTAATATAGGTATTACATTATATATATTAACTATATTAACCCTAATTATATTAGGGTTAATATAGTTAATATAGTTACTATAGTATTTATATTAACTATATTAACTCTATCTAACCCTAACACCCCTAACTAAATTTATATTAAATTAATCTAATTCATTTATAAACTAAAATATTCCTATTTAAATCTAAATACTTACCTATAAAATAAACCCTAAGATAGCTACAATATAATTAATAATTCCATTGTAGCTATGTTAGGGTTAATATTTATTTTACAGGTAAATTGTTAATTATTTTAAGTAGGTATAATAGCTATTAAATAGTTATTAACTATTTAATATCTACCTAGTTAAAATAATTACCCAATTACCTGTAAAATAAATCCTAACCTAAGTTACAAATACACCTACACTATCAATAAATTAAATAAACTAAAAACATCTATCTAAAAATACAATTAAATTAACTAAACTAAATTACAAAAAAAACAAACACTAAATTACAAAAAATAAAAAAAGATTACAAGATTTTTAAGCTAATTACACCTATTCTAAGCCCCCTAATAAAATAATAAACCCCCAAAATAAAAAAAATTCCCTGCCCTATTCTAAATTAAACAAATTTCAAAGCTCTTTACCTTACCAGCCCTTAAAAGGGCCTTTTGTGGGGCATGCCCCAAAGAATTCAGCTCTTTTGCATACAAATACAATACCCCCCCCCATTACAACCCACCACCCACATACCCCTATTCTAAAACCACCCAAACCCCCCTTAAAAAAGCCTAACACTACCCCACTGAAGATCTCCCTACCTTGTCTTCACCACACCGGGCCGAACTCCTGATCCGATCTGGGCGATGTCTTCCTCCAAGCGGCAAAGAAGAATTCTTCCTCCGGCGATCTCTTCCTCCAAGCGGCAAAGAAGAATTCTTCCTCCGGCGACGTCTTCCTCCAAGCGGCAGTAAAGTCTTCATTCTTCCGGCGGCATCTTCAATCTTCTTTCTTCGCTCCGCCGCTGCGGAGCATCCATCCCGGACGACTACTGAACTTGGAATGAGGTACCTTTAAATGACGTCATCCAAGATGGTGTCCGCCGAATTCCGATTGGCTGATAGGATTCTATCAGCCAATCGGAATTAAGTTAGAAAAATCTGATTGGCTGATTGAATCAGCCAATCAGATTCAAGTTCAATCCGATTGGCTGATCCAATCAGCCAATCAGATTGAGCTCGCATTCTATTGGCTGTTCCGATCAGCCAATCGAATGCGAGCTCAATCTGATTGGCTGATTGGATCAGCCAATCGGATTGAACTTGAATCTGATTGGCTGATTCAATCAGCCAATCAGATTTTTTTAAATTAATTCCGATTGGTTGATAGAATCCTATCAGCCAATCGGAATTCGGCGGACGCCATCTTGGATGACGTCATTTAAAGGTACCTCATTCCAAGTTCAGTAGAAGAATGAAGACTTTGCTGCCGCTTGGAGGAAGACGTCGCTGGAGGAAGAATTCTTCTTTGCCGCTTGGAGGAAGACATCGCCGGAGGAAGAATTCTTCTTTGCCGCTTGGAGGAAGACATCGCCCGGATCGGATCAGGAGTTCGGCCCGGTGTGGTGAAGACAAGGTAGGGAGATCTTCAGGGGGGTAGTGTTAGGCTTTTTTAAGGGGGGTTTGGGTGGTTTTAGAATAGGGGTATGTGGGTGGTGGGTTGTAATGGGGGGGGGGTATTGTATTTGTATGCAAAAGAGCTGAATTCTTTGGGGCATGCCCCACAAAAGGCCCTTTTAAGGGCTGGTAAGGTAAAGAGCTTTGAAATTTGTTTAATTTAGAATAGGGCAGGGAATTTTTTTTATTTTGGGAGTTTATTATTTTATTAGGGGGCTTAGAATAGGTGTAATTAGCTTAAAAATCTTGTAATCTTTTTTTATTTTTTGTAATTTAGTGTTTTTTTTTTGTAATTTAGTTTAGTTAATTTAATTGTATTTTTAGATAGATGTTTGTAGTTTATTTAATTTATTGATAGTGTAGGTGTATTTGTAACTTAGGTTAGGATTTATTTTACAGGTAATTGGGTAATTATTTTAACTAGGTAGATATTAAATAGTTAATAACTATTTAATAGCTATTATACCTACTTAAAATAATTAACAATTTACCTGTAAAATAAATATTAACCCTAACATAGCTACAATGGAATTATTAATTATATTGTAGCTATCTTAGGGTTTATTTTATAGGTAAGTATTTAGATTTAAATAGGAATATTTTAGTTTATAAATGAATTAGATTAATTTAATATAAATTTAGTTAGGGGTGTTAGGGTTAGATAGAGTTAATATAGTTAATATAAATACTATAGTAACTATATTAACTATATTAACCCTAATATAATTAGGGTTAATATAGTTAATATATATAATGTAATACCTATATTAACTATAATATACTTAGGGTTAACATAGATAATATAGCTGGCGGCGGGGTAGGTAGATTAAATTAGGGGTTAATCATTTTAATAGAGATGGCGGCGGTGTTAGGGGCTCACTTTAGGGGGTTATAGATATAATATAGCTGGCGGCGGGGTACGGGAGCGGCGGTTTAGGGGTTAATAACTTTATTAGGTTGCGGCGGGGTATGGGAGCGGCGGTTTAGGGGTTAATAGCTTTTTTATTGTTAGGCTAGTGAGGGGGGATAGCGGATAGAGGGTTAGACGTGTCAGGCTATGTTAGGGAGGCGTGTTAGACTTGTCGGGCTATGTTAGGGAGGCGTGTTAGACAGTGCGGGTGTTTTAGACTTTAGTCAGGTTTTATAGGCGCCGGCAGTTTCTAACGTGCCGCAAGTCACTGGCGACGCCAGAAATTTGTACTTACGCAGATTTCTGGACATCGCTGGTTTGTCAGACTTACGGCACGTTAGCATCTGACGGCGACTTATATGGGATAGCTCGAGTTGCGAGCTGAAACTGCGGGCGACGCCGGTTCCCTCGCTTGCGCCGCAAACTGCGATCTATATCGGATCGCGCCCATTATCTTTTAAATGCAAATGAATAGCATCTATTATAACAAAATTTAGTGAGGTTACATATGTAATAAATGGTAGTAAACATAAAGTGACAAGATTGTTATATTTCACCCATTTTTGCAACTAACAGGTTAAATTTTAGATTCTCATACACATACAACCTTGCAAATTAGTCTGATTATCCAAATTGTAACAGCTGGGATCCTGTGTTGGTTCCACAGCTGAATGCACACAAATGTTTTTCTATTGGATTACATATTTGATGACAACTTCCTCTTTTGATACACAAATGTGTATAAATTGCCAACAATTGTTAATGATGACATTCACTTTTTTATCTGATGAAACAACCCCTGTAGGTTGAGAAACGCGTCATAAAATATTAAAAGACATTTTTATTTGAAGTTGTCTGTGTTGTGGTTCATACATACCATCTGAACAACACACATAAGATTACTCCTTTGCAGCACCTGAAGTCCATACAAGTCCAGACAACAGGAGAGAAACACCAAGTTGCAACTAGGACAAGTGCCTTTGGAGCCTGGCTCCTACAGTGTACTAGCCACTGTTAAGTGCTAGCCTGCTCTCTTGCACTGGTTACAGTACAGTGCCACACCATCTGGTAAGCATAAAATCTTCTTTTATCCGTACCTGCATTCCAGACGATATCACGCTATTGTGGCGCCCTCTCTCTATTCTTCTTCAACAGTTGTTCCACACTCTCTGGGATCAAGAGGAGCAGCCTGATTCATTATTCCATTCAAGAGGACATCTTTATTCCCTATTTACCACCAGCATATGGACAGTAAACAGGACTAATACGGTAGACTTGATCTACTACATCAATAGTTCAATAATTTGGTTTTAAATTGTATAATGTTTTCTTTTTAAACACCAGCGCTCTTTTATATCCCTTTACTGGGATATTTTTACATGTATAGGTATGTATCTCAATTTTAAAGCCATTTGCCTACCTTTTTTTCTAACACCTGAGCCTTTATAACTTTTGTACAATTTTTGTTTATATTTTCAATGTGTTTTGTGACACTTTTTTTCACGAAACAATTAACCAGAGCTCTGAGGACACGGTAATCAATCATTCTAGTGTAAATTGCGACTGCACTCATGTGTTTGCATTTACTTTCAACTTGTAATATGAGCTCTACACCTGATGCATGCAAACACCCACGATAAACCCATTTTTGCTTAAGCGTAACTGTAAGCACACCCCTCGTAATCTGGCCTATAATCATTAAGCAACAATTACCAATATCGTAAAGAAAGTCTAATGCGCTGAAAAAGCTAGACAATCTCACACTGCGATATGGTAATAATAAGATAAAAAGCATAAGCCTAAAATGGAGTGAAAAACAACTCTCATACGATAGCTAAATTTATAAAAAATTTATAAAAATTATTTTACTAGTACACATAAATCATCATATATTAGTTACAAGTAAAATTTCCACCGGTGGATAAGATCCTAACAAAAAAATCTAAAACATATAGCAATCTAATATATCTCTAAAAAAAATTATTATAACAAAGATAAATCTCCAATAGTTACCCAAATTCAAAGCGTAATTCTAAAATGTTTTGTTAGTAGAATAAACTCTTGAAGTCTTTGATAAATATTCTGTGCAGTAATATTGACTCCTTATTGGCTGTAATAATCAGTACCCTCTTAGGGATTGGTATTTCTGATTGGCTTAGATCAAACAATTCCCCTTTAAGGCCCAGTGCTTCTTATTCTTGGTGTGTTAGTGTCTCTAAAATGTTGATAGCCATTAAATAAATGCTTAAAAGTTAAACGTAGAATACTCTTTAAGAATGCACCCTTCCTCCGTTCTTCACAGTTCACTTACCTTCTTATTTTCTTTCTCTGGGATGTCAGGTTCTGAGGTAGTATAGAACTGATTCGTACAGTTCACTTACCCGCTTTCTCCTTAAGTTAGGTTCCCTGGTTTAGGTGTTTGTGAGAGCTGACTTATCCGGAGTGGTGCAGTGACAGTGAGTAGCGTGTGCACCGTGTCTCCTGTCGACCTTCTCTTCATTTCCGGGTTTGTGACATCTCCGGATCACGCGATCCTTCCTCTGCCAATGACGATGCTTGGATTTGTTCAGTGGAAAACAGAGCGCTCTGTTTGTGAAATTATTAGACCTTGGGTACCATCTACGCATTTCAGCCTTAGCCTTTGTCAATTACAAATTACCAATATACCCATCATTCTCACATACATATCCCATTCAGGTTGTTTAACACTCGTCACAAGAGGTAAATTGTACACAAGTAAATTATTATTTTTCTTAGACAGTGAAAAAAGGGATCATTCCAAACACCACAATTTTTGTAATCTTTTTTCTAATGTTTTTTTTCACACTGTTTTTGCCTGATCTTTGTGCCTCTACATCTCTTTTTGATTCGGATGGTCTAAAGCTCTCCACACTGTCGAGATTATCTAAGACTCCTTGTCTTAAAATGGGAAGCCATTTGATTACATTCCTACTCTCTTATCTTTAATTCTCTTCTGATTTACATTATCTTCCCCTTTTTTAATGCCTTTATTCCTCCATTATCTCCCTACTACTTCCTTATTACCTCTCCACCTGTTTCACTGATGTTTGCAGTTGTTTTGATTTCTTCTTATATCTCCATTGTTCAGTTATTTATAAGATGTTATTTGATTCCCTGTTATTCATTGCATCCCGATTAGAATTACAATTAATATAAGAAATTAATCATATACAAGTTCAATATGAAATTCTGCATCCAACATTCACATACTGATAAACATTTATAAACTGAATACATTGTCAATTTTATTGGGCTTCAATGTTGTTTAGCCATAAATAGCAACATTGTCTATCTGCATAACTTTTTATTGCATTAATTACATTTGCGCCCCTACAATATTACTTGTCACTTCTAAATTTTCCTGAACTCGCACTGAGATTTATTCCTAGCTACATCCCTGCTGTAATCTTATTGGCAACAGTTACCTTTTTTTCAATCTAGACACACCCATAATAAAATACTGATGCATTCATTATAGCCTGGGAGGTTTATCCACCAACGCTTACAAGTAGCAAAGCAGCATTCACCACTTGATTGTATGAGCAATTGCTTGTGCAGCCCCTCCCCCTGCTTGTCAATCCATCCAAAATTGTTTGTCTGCCACCTCTCAAGTAGGGGAGATGTTAGGAAACAGACTCACATAAGCCTTCACTGCATTAGGACCCTAAACTGCACCAACAGCTTCATAAATCTTTATCTTTTGTCCTCTGCAAGGCCAATTAGGCACAAATCTAAATAAACTATTAAAATAATCAAAACAATCACTGTGTAGAATGTTGCAGGGTTAGCCTGGAATATACACTTACAATTCTTATACAGTAAAAGTTCACACTAAAAGGCATAGTCTACACCAAAATGTTAACTGTTTAAAAAGATAGATAATCCCTTTATGATCCATTCCCAATTTTTGTTATATTAATACACTTATTTACCTCTGTGATTACGTTGTACCTAAGCTTCTGCAGACTGCCCCCTTATCTCAGTTCTTATGACAGACATGCATTTTAACCAATCAATGCTGACTCATAAATAGCTCCACTGAAGTGAGCACAATAATATCTATATGACACACATGAACCTGAACTGTCTAAATGTGAAAAACTGTCAAAATGTACTGATATAAGAGGCAGCCATCAAGGGCTTAGAAATTATCATATGAGCTTACCAAGGTTTAGCTTTTAACAAAGAATACCAAGAGAACAGAGCAAATTTGATGATAACAGAAAATTGGAAAGTTGTTTAAAATGGCATGCCCTATCTGAATCATGAAAGGTTAATTTTGACTTGACTATCCCTTTAACACATTGATAGATTTTAATAGAAGCAATTTTGCTAATACATTATTGCATTGTAAAAATGTTTCTGTGTAAAAGTGAAATGCATTGCAATAAAAAAGGTCAGCTAAAGAGAACCAAGATATAAATTAAATGGTTATAACATTTACATCATTAATATAAGTAATGGTAAGCTACATATTTTTAAAAAACAATATATCACTTGCATCCTGAGGGGGTTAAACTTCCATCCCTCTAGAATCCCAGGACAAAATTTTGATGAGTTAATTTTGTATATATTGATTTTCTAGGGGTATTTTCAGGGTGGTTGGTTGCATTAAGATCACATTGATTTACCATATAATTAACTCCTCGTTATTTAAGCACTAGGGCTGTAATTTGACTCTTATTAATGTAGTTCCTATTGGAACATTGTTTAGCCATTTTGCAAACCGGTAACTAGATAGTGATATCAATTTAATTAGATCAGGAACAGAAATGAGCAGTGCTCATCAAAGCATTAACCGCTTGCTTTACACAACTATGCTATTAAAGCTGTTATATAGCTAGTAGACTTGTAAATAAGGATTAAAACCTTTATTTGTTCGTAAATATTTTAATTAATTATTATTATTCAATAATATCTGATAATTACCATTGTAAAATTAATTTGTATATAATAAAATATAATCTAGGTTTCTGCCCATAATCTCAGGAATGATGGCAATTTGGTCATCAAGCTTACAAAGAATGATAAGAATTAAAGAAAAAATATATATATATATATAGTTACAACTTAAATATTGACTCTGAAAACTGCAATATAAAATTAATTTTAATACTCAAAAACAAAATAAACTCAAATCAAAATGTTTTGATATTTTTTTACATTATTGAGGTTTAGGAATATTAACAATACACACTTTGCACATGTATAGATCATAGATTTCTTTCCCAGAATTTTGAATTTCTGTGCCCATTATTATATAAAAAAAACCATATGGTGATATATATATATATATATATATATATATATATATATATATATATATATTAGTTAAAATGAAAATAATATCTTTGAAAGAATTGTAAAATTTGGTCATAAATTGCTTTTCTCATAACCTTTTCCAAACATTGTGATCATGTTAACCTGCATGCATATTACAAGTTGAATGTAAACCGTGTGCAAACAAAATTTGCACTCATCAGGTTAGCGCAAGTGAAGACCTAGGGGTAGATTTATTAAATGTCCAGTGGGCACGATTCGCTAAAGGTGGTCTGGCAGGTTAAGGAGCAGTGGTCTTATGACCTCTGCTTCTTAACTTCCGTTTCAGGTGAGCCTGAAACAATGGGCCTCCGAAGCAGCAGTCATATATACACTAACTGATAAAATATTTTCATATAAATATTAAAAAGAAATTGTTGTAAGGGTTAAAAGTTTTATGTTATATGACAAAGTGACTGGAAAGGGTTATTATATATACACAGTATACAACAGAAGTGAGTAAACCCCGGGGCAATATCACTTAAATATCAAATTATTCAAAATTGTATCACCTCTCAATATTTGTTTTATTTCTAAGTTGATAAGTAGAGTATTTCCTATTATAAACAATCAAAAACAAATACGTTAGAAAGATTATAATGTAAATATAGGCCCAAAAGTAGAAACTTAATGCAACAAAAGTGAATACACCTGTGGTCACTGACACACAAGTTAGATCACTGAAACAAAATTGAGTACACCTGCAATTTCCAATTAGCCTAATTGCATGAACATAGTTGCCGGAACATTCTCATATTTGGACCAATGGGCTGTGTCTATCTGTAAGTCTGCATCATGGCTCCACATGGAAAAGCATTGCCAGATGAATGGAAAAATCTGATTGTGAGACTTCACAAAGACGGAAAAGGATACAGGAAGATCGGTGATCAACTAAAAATCAGTCAAAATGCAGTTGCAGCAGTAATCAGGAGGTATAGAACGATACACAGTGCCAAAAATCAGAGTGGCTGTCCTCCTAAAATGACGCCATGGACAGTGCGCTCGTTGCACAATCTAGCTCTTAAAAACAGGCAAGTGCTTCAGATTTGGATCAGGACAAGTGCTTCAGATTTGGCTTAGGGATTATTGATAGAAATTGGAGTTTCTGTGACAGCTTAGACAGTGCTAAGGACATTGCATAATGTCAAATTCTATGGACAGCATCCAAGGAAAAAACCCTTGCTTGATCTTGCACAAAACTGCAAGATTAAACTTTGCTAAACAACATGAAAAGCCTGATGAATACTGGGAGCACATTCTTTGATAAAGATGACCAAGACCAAGATACAATTTTTCGGCTCAGATAGGCTGCAGCATGTTTGGTGCGAACCTGGTCAGGATTATTACAGTGAATGCATAGTCCCAACAGTGAAGCATGGAGGTGGGAGTGTGATGATATGGGGCTGCATGACTGCAAAAGGTGTTTGGGAGATGACATTTATAGATGGCACCACGAATGCCTGGGATATACCAAAATACTGGCTGACAAGATGACTCCCAGTCTCCAGAAGTTTGGCAGAGGACAAATATTCCAGCATGATAACGATCCAAAGCACACTGCCAAAATAACAAAGGAGTTTCTAAAGGAGAAAAAAGTGAAAACTATGACCTGGCCAAGTATGTCACCTGACTTGAATCCAATAGAACACATTTAGGGTATTTTAAAGAGAAAGGTAAAGGAACACAACCCCTCCAGCAAAGAGCATCTGAAGAATGGCAGAACATCTCTACAGAAATTTGTGTGACACTGGTATCCTCCATGCAAGGAATATTGAGTCAGTCATCAAAAATAAAGGTGGATATACAAAATATTAAAAAATAAAAAAATTGATTCTCAGTAATGAAAGGTGCACTGGCTTTAGTTGCATTGAGTTCCTGCTGTGGGGCCTGTATTTGTAATTTAGTAAATCTAAACTGTTAGTTTTTAATTTTACATAAGAGCAAATACCCTACTTTAAAACTAAGAAGTAATGCAGTTACTGTTATACAATTTTGAATCATTTGACATTTAATAGATATTGCACTGGAGTCTACTCACTTCTGTTGTATACTGTAAATATATTGGGTGCGATCCGATATAGATCGTAGTTTGCGGCGCAAGCGACGGAACCCCCGCCGCCCGTACTTTCAGCTTGCAACTCGAGCTATCCAATATACCCCGCCATCAGAGGCTAACGTGCCGTAAGTCTGACAAACCAGCGATGTCCAGAAATCTGCGTAAGAAGAATCGCCAGTGACTTACGGCACTTTAGAAACTGCCGGCGCCTACAAAACCTGACTAAGTTATAAAATCACCCGTACTGTCTAACACGCCTCCCAAACATAGCCCGACACGTCTAACCCTCTATACGCTATCCCCCCTCACTATCCTAACAATAAAAAATGTATCAACCCCTAAACCGCCGCTCCCGGACCCCGCCGCCACCTAATAAGTTATTAACCCCTATACCGCTGCTGCTGGACCCCGCCGCCAGCTATATTAAATCTATAACCCCCTAAAGTGAGCCCCTTACACCGCCACCATCTACCTTACCTACCCCCTAATGTGAGCCCCTACCCCGCCACCATCTACCTTACCTACCCCATAAAGTGTGCCCCTTACACCGCCGCCATCTACCTTACCTATCCCCTAAAGTGAGCCCCTTACACCGCCGCCATCTACCTTACCTACCCCCTAAAGTGAGCCCCTTACACCGCCACCATCTACCTTACCTACCCCCTAAAGTGAGCTCCTACCCTGCCGCCATCTATTTTAAAATTATTAACCCCTAATTTAATCCCCCTACAACGCCGCCACCTATATTAAACATATTAACCCCTAATCTAATCCCCCTACACCGCCGCCAGCTATATTAACTATATTAACCTTAATTATATTAGGGTTAATATAGTTAATATAGTTATTATATTATATATATTAACTATATTAACCCAAATTATATTAGGGTTAATATAGTTAATATCGTTATTATATTATTTATATATATATATATATATATATATATATATATATATATATATATATATATATATATATATATATATATATATATATTAAGTATAATAACCCTATCTAACTCTAAAATCCCTAACTAAATTCTTATTAAAATAAATCTAATTAATATTAATATTATTAATTAAAATATTCCTATTTAAATCTAAATATTTACCTATAAAATAAACCCTAAGATAGCTACAATGTAATTAATAATTATATTGTAGCTATTTTAGGGTTTATATTTATTTTACAGGTAACTTGGTATTTATTTTAACTAGGTATAATAGCTATTAAATAGTTAATAACTATTTAATAGCTACCTAGTTAAAATAATTACCAATTTACCTGTAAAATAAATCCTAACCTAAGTTACAAATACACCTACACTATCAATAAATTAAATAAACTGCAAATATCTAAACTAAAATACAATTAAATAAACTAAATTACAAAAAAAAACAAACACTAAATTACAAAAAATAAAAAAAGATTACAAGATTTTTAAGCTAATTACACCTATTCTAAGCCCCCTAATAAAATAATAAAGCCCCCAAAATAAAAAAAAATCCCTACCCTATTCTAAATTAAAAAAAGTTAACAGCTCTTTTACCTTACCAGCCCTTAAAAGGGCCTTTTGCGGGGCATGCCCCAAAGAAAACAGCTATTTTGCCTGTAAAAAAAAAACACAATACCACCCCCCAACATTACAACCCACCACTATTCCATCGCAAGATGGAAGAAGACTTCTCTGCCGCTTGCTTGAAGACATCGCCGGGATGAAGACTTCTTCTTTGCCGCTTGATTGAAGACATCGCCCGGATGGAAGAAGACTTCTCTGCCGCTTGATTGAAGACATCGCCCGGATCAGATGAAGAGTTCTGCCCAGCTGGGTGAATACAAGGTAGGGAGATCTTCAGGGGGGTAGTGTTAGGTTTTTTTAAAGGGGGTTTGGGTGGGTTTAGAATAGGGGTATGTGGGTGGTGGGTTGTAATGTTGGGGGGTGGTATTGTGGTTTTTTTACAGGCAAAAGAGCTGTTTTCTTTGGGGCATGCCCCACAAAAGGCCCTTTTAAGGGCTGGTAAGGTAAAAGAGCTGTTAACTTTTTAAATTTAGAATAGGGTAGGGACATTTTTTTATTTTGGGGGGCTTTATTATTTTATTAGGGGGCTTAGAATAGGTGTAATTAGCTTAAAATCTTGTAATCTTTTTTTATTTTGTTGTAATTTAGTGTTTGTTTTTCTGTAATTTAGTTTAGTTTATTTAATTATATTTTAGTTTAGATATTTGTAGTTTATTTAATTTATTGATAGTGTAGGTGTATTTGTAACTTAGGTTAGGATTTATTTTACAGGTAAATTGGTAATTATTTTAACTAGGTAGCTATTAAATAGTTATTAACTATGTAATAGCTATTGTACCTAGTTAAAATAAATACCAAGTTACCTGTAAAATAAATATAAACCCTAAAATAGCTACAATGTAATTATGTTGAACAATCTTTATTTGTTTCCATTAGTCATTGTTACAACAATTACTGTTTCCTGGGAACAATTTTTACACAGTCCCAGGAAGAGCCTTATTTTTAAGGAGCACAGAAACATTTTTATGCATAAATCAAATAAGAATATAAAGTATACTTTAACTTCTGAAAAAAACAAAACAAAAAATACCTAAAACAAATCAAGATCAGTATGTACATATATCAACATTTTCTATTATCACATCATCTTAAGTTTCCATTTAGCTAATTTCCATCCAGGGTGTCAGCAAGAAGGGTCTGCTTATCTGAATACTCCACTTCTAGTGGGTTTTTTTTTTTTTTTTTTTTTTTTAAAACCTTCAACTACGAGTGGTGCATTATCCAATAGAACCAAATTTTAGTGAATTGCTCCGTGTCTCCCTGTATCCAGGCTACCCTTTCAGACATGAGATAAGTATCCTGTATTTTGTCTAGAACCTCTCTCCAAGTGGGGGGACCCTCCCTCCAGTGTCTTGCTATGCAGATTCTAGTAACCGTGCAAACTATTTTGACAAACTTATTAATTGCGGAGTTCAGATTGGGGATTCGCTTATTCAGAAGTGCATGGGCCATTGTTAATGAAATTTCTTCATCTAGGATCCTACTGAGTAGGTCGCTAGTCTGTTGCCATATGTTTTGAATAGGGACACAATCCCACCACATGTGCTTATATGAGCCTCGGTCTCCGCATCCTCTATAACATAATTTAGATCTATTTAGAGAATAATGGGATGTTCTTAGGGGTGTAAGGTACCACCTAAATGTTGTTTTTATGGTATTTTATCTGAGATCAGCGCTAATTAAACCTTTACAGGATTCAAAATATATCTGATCCCATTCACTTTTAGATATTTGATCTATACCTTCTCCTTCCCATTTTAATGCTATTGATGATTTATGGGTTTGTTGTATGTCCTGTAAAGTGACATATAATATAGAAATAAGTTGTTTTTCCCTGCATGGTTTTAAACTCGTTCTTTCTATCACTGTAAGTGGGGTTTTCCCTCGTGATATGTCGTATTTGTTAAGAGCTGAAGAGATTTGAAGATACACAAACCAGTGGAGTTTGAGTGGGTGAATTTTGTCTTGTAGCTGATTGAATGAGATTATCTGTGAGTGTGTGATAAAGTCTGCAACTCTATATAATCCCTTGTTGATCCATTTACCCACTAGCCTGTGTGTTTCTTTTGGTAGCAGAAATCTGATTGGTTTGAGCCATGTCCCCACTGGGAGTAGTATCGAGTGTTTGGATATCTTATTCCAATGTGAAATAGTATCTAACGTTGAGGATAATCTAATGTCAGTTTGACTTGTCACTCTTCTCGAGACCCACAAGAGGTCGTCAGCATTGTCTAGGCCCATTATGTCTGTTTCAATTCTCGTCCAGATGACGTCAGTTATTGGCTTAAGTAAAAGTGAGGTTTGTGCTATCCTAGCTGCTACAAAATAGTCCTTGTAAATTCGGTACCCCTACTCCTCCCAGCCTTCTGTGTCTGGTTAGTATATGTGAGGCTATTCTAGCTTTCCCATCTCTTCTCAGGAAAGAGATAATGTTCTTTTGCAATTTTTGAAGGTCCAGGGGAGGAATTTTGTTCGGGAGTGCTCTAAAAAGGTACAGAATCCTTGGTAGTATATTCATCTTTATGGATGATAGGCGACCATACCATGAGTATGTCCCCTTTTTCCAGGATCTTAAATCCTTTCTAATGGAATTATATAGGGGGATATAGTTTAATTTGTATAGACTCTCGTAGGAGTCAGAAAGTTTGATTCCCAGATAGGTGAGAGAATTTTCTACCCACTTTATGTTGAAATTAATTTCTATCAATTTTTTTGTGTGGGGCGGAAGTGTCAATGGTAAGGCTTCACATTTGTCAATATTTACCTTATATCCCGATATTTTTGCAAAATCCTGTAAAATTCTATAAAGATTGGTCAAGGAGAACAGTGGGTTAGTTAAGGTCAGCAGCACGTCGTCCGCAAAAAGTGAGATTTTATATTCACAATTACCGATCGTTACTCCTTTGACATCATCCGCATTCCTAATAGTAGCTGCCAATGGCTCAATGCACAGGGCAAATAAGAGTGGCGAGAGGGGGCATCCCTGTCGTGTTCCGTTTTTAATGTCTATGGTCTTGGACATGTAGCCCGCTGTGCTTATGGTGGCTTTGGGGGTTGAGTATATTCCTTTAACGCTTCTATAAACGGACAACTAAATCCCATTGTAGATAGTATCTGAAACATATAGTTCCAATCTATGCGGTCGAACGCCTTCTCTGCATCCAGAGATAGGAGCAGAGAAGGTGTCTTCTGTTTTTTTAGGTATTCTGTTAAATCTTTAGTTCTGCAGATATTATCCGGGGCTTCTCGGCCTGTGATAAAACCCACCTGATCAGGGTGGATCAGTCGGGGGAGTAGTGTTTGCAGCCTGTTTGCTAATATTTTTGTTAGGATCTTGAGGCCCTGATTTATTAATGAAATGGGTCTATAACTCTGGCACTTAACAGGGTCCTTTCCAGGTTTGGGGATGACCACTATTTTGGCTCTGAGTATGTCTGTGGGGACTGTGTTGCCCTGCATTATATCATTACAAAATTTCTGTATGTGGGGTATTAAGGGTATTTTAAATAATTTGTAATATTCGCTAGGCATACCGTCAGGTCCCGCTGCCTTGCCTGATTTTAGATCTTTAATTACCGTAAGTATTTCTTGAGCCGTGACCTCAGCATTCAGGATGTCATTTTCTTCAAGCATGGGTAAATTAGCATTGCGCAAAAATTGGGATAACAGTAACTGTGTTTGATCTGTGTGGTGTGCTTTCAGACCATCATACAATGTTTCATAGTATGCAGCAAAGGTGTTGGCTATCTCCTGGGGGTCTGACGTCATGGTCTCTTTCTGTGTGAGCAGTTTGGGTATAGAGTGTGCCTTTGTTCTGTTTCGTAGTTTACTTGCTAAGTACCTATCTGGTCTGTTAGAGTATAGGAAGTATCCTGCTTTGAGTCTCTGGAGAGCTCTCGTCGCTGAGTCATTTAGAATTTTCTTCAAGAGGTTTCTTTTGGTTTGGAGGGTTCTAAATGTGATCTTAGATTGTGTATTTCTGTGTTGAGTTTCCAATGTCTTAATGTCTAAATGAAGTTGATTAATTGTTTCATTTGCTAATTTGGTAAGTCTAGCCTTTTCCTTTATTAATATCCCCCGAATATAGGTTTTGTGTGCTGCCCATGAGTTAAGTGGGTTGGATGTGGAATCTGCGTTTAGAGACCAATACTCCTTCATGATTTTTTCTACCTCACTGCGAAACAACGTGCTGCTCAGTATGGAGGGGTCAAATGTCCATGATTTTGGTCGACGGAAGTCAGTTAGTCCAGTCATTGTTAATTTGAGTATTGAGTGGTCTGACCAAACACATGGCTGTATACTAGAGGATAAGATGTTCGGTATCAGAATCTGACTAACCCATATGTAATCCAGTCTAGTATAAATGTTATGGGCATGTGAGTAGAACGTATGATCTGTAGTATGGCCATATATTGATTCCCAAGTATCTAATAGATTATGTTTAGCCATTACCTCTTTTATCGACTTCGCTATTGATAGCTGCCTGAGATGTTTACCTGAACTTTTAATGTCTCTCCTAGGGTCATGATTGGTGATATTAACGTTAAAGTCTCCTCCGAGTATTACCCTAGAATTGGACCATTGCGTAAGTGTATGAGAAACGTGTTGGAAAAAAGAGCGCTGACTTTCATTTGGAGCGTAGACATTACATAGTGTAATATTCATTCCTTGGATACGTCCCCTTACTATAAGGTATCGGCCCTCAGGGTCTGCTATAATCTCATCTTTCTCAAATTGTAAAGATGAATGCATTAAAATTGTAACACCTCTTTTTTCTGATCTGCTGTGGAGTGAAAGTGGATAGGGTATTGTCTGTGCCAGTATTTAGGGATTATAGTCTGCGTGAAGTGTGTCTCCTGAAGAAACACTATTTTTGCTTTTAATTTTATATATTGTGTGAGTGCAATTTTACGTTTGACATTAGTATTAAGGCCTCTCACATTATGTGAGAGTATAATTAAATCATTAGTCATGCAAACTATGGATGTTATCCTTTTCACTGTCAATGACCCTAAGGGACATTAGGAAGGGTCCCCATATGGGGAAGCTATACCACCTCTGGACAATCATGTGAACCTCTGCAAACATCAGATCTTGAACCAATAATAACAATAGAAAAAAAATGAACAACTTAAACATTAAACAGTAAATAATTATCTTATTTGCAGAAGATAAGGGGCTAAGAAAAAACAGAAAAAGAACTTCTAACATCTTATCTGAACGTGCAGTAGGTCAATATAGGGTAGCCTATAGTAAAACAGTAGTGAACCAGCAATATTCCATTATATGAACCTTGTCCCTATTAAATAACCTAGAACCTGAAAAAAAAAAAATTTTTAACGATCCATCTTCAATCTTATATTCCTCCTCTCCCTCTCCCCATCTGGTCAAAAAAGGGGGCACTGTTTTTCTAGGAGATTTGGGGCCTCCACTACCTCATGGACAGCTTCTCCTTAATGTTTGTCAGCTCTCACAAGCATAGTCAAAAGTGCCTGCATATAATAAACATAGTTCCATCTTTTTAAGGCAATAGTTTGTCTCTTTGTGCATAGATCCTGTTTGAGCTCATCTTAGTCTGAGAACAACAGTACTCCCACAATTTATATCAAAGTTCCCAAGGGGAGGAAGGAGAGGGAACAAGGGAGAGGAGACATTTACATCAACCATATCATACTTATCTGAGCAGTAAAGCATGTCTTGATCTGATTCTTCGGTTGTTGTCTTCTCATAATTTTGGGTCTTGTATTATTTTGGTCTTTTTCTTTGAACAGTAGCCCATTTGGCCCTTTTGTAGCTTTTTTCTCTCTGTTGTCTGTTATTCTCCTCTGTGTCTTTATCAAAAGCTGAGAGATCTGGAGGTTCCATGTTCAAGTAAGAGCAGATCTCTGGGATGTCTTGACGATCTTTGATGGACATTGTCTTTCCTTCATGCTGTATAACTAGAGCAAATGGAAATCCCCATCTATAGGGTATTTGGTTTTTTCGAAGCAGCAAAGTTAAAGGTCGCAGAGAATACCTTCGCACACATAAGTCCTGGTAAACTTGAATTACTGAACCCTGGAATTTGAATGTTTGATGCTGTCTGGCCGCCGAGAGGATTGCTTCTCTATCTGGAAAGTGTAATAATTTGATGACCACATCCCTGGGTGGATGGTCTCCCTTGGGTCTAGGTTTGAGGGCACGGTGCGCTCTCTCAATTTGAAAGTGATCCTCCTCACTGTGTCCTGTGATAGCCTTGAACAGTTGTTTCAAGTAGGTCTGCAATTCTGTCTGTGTTATCAGCTCTGTTATCCCTTTGAGCCTCAGATTGCATCTTCTTGTACGATTCTCAAGGTCCTCCATTTTATCTTGGAGGTCATCTATTTCCTGTTTATGAGATTTAATTTGCTGTTAGATTTTATCAGTAGCTTCTTCACGAATATTGTCAATCTCCTCTAGAGCAGCCACTCTCGTGCCCAGTTCTTGCATATCCTGCTTTATTTCCGTTAGGCTGTTGGTTTCCGTAGATTGAAAGGAATCAAGTTTTGCCCACATTTTCTCAAAGTTTATTTTGATGTCCTGCTTGGATACCATATCTTTTAAATCTGCCTTTGTGATGGGCATCGAATCAGTATCTGCGGGTCTTTCCTGAAACGATTGGGCTGAAGCACCTTCCCCATCTGTTTCTGGCGGCTCTAAGGGTTTATCCCCTTTGAGTGGCTTGAAAAATAAGTTGGGTGCTGTTTGCTTGCCAGCTGGGATGACTTTTTTAACTTGTCTAGAGGACATCTTAGGTGTTGTAATCCAATGTTTTAGCCTCTCAGCACAATGATGGAGTAGTAGTGGGCCTTTTCAGTGTGGGTCAGTGTGTAACTGTTAAATATGAGTATGCGAACGTGACTCAGTTACCGTCAGGATTCAAAGTGGATAAGTCTGTCTAATTATCGTTTACAGAATAGCATTCATAACAAACTGCAAAAAGTATTGGGTTGCCACATTCCTGTATGTAGTGAAAATTGTATATTCACAGGACTCAGCTCTCATACCAGACCTTTCTTAACTACTTTTAAGCCACATGTCTTGCTGTTGCGTATTGAAGAACAGCCAGAAAACTGCTCTTTTTTCTCTTTGAACATTATTGTATACACAGCACAAAATACTTTGTTTTTTTTAACATGCGGGAGTCTCAAGTTGTGTCCCAGTTATGTTTATTTCTTCACCGGGAGGATGATTGCAGCTGAGTGTTTCAATACAGCCTTCCATTGCCCTACATAGCTATTAGGGAACATTACAGCTTGCAGGTTAAAACGTCTTGCTCCCTTTCTTACTTTAGTCCCCTGTCACTAGATATCTCTAGATTCTTGATTTTAAGCTGACAAGTATCGTGGTAATGCTATGGTGCAATGGAGCTGTGATATGTGTCAGTCGCTTCTTACCCCTTATCATGTGGGATCGCTCTCTCAGACAGAGCTCCGGTCATTGCAGTTCCCTGCGCCACGTGTATGGCAAGATGGCGTCGGCGCTTTCACTGTGTAAGGCAGAGACATGCTTCCGTAATGTTATCCGGTATTATCTACCCCCAGCTGCCTTCTAATTGTTGTTGCAGGGTCTCCACTTGCTCCTTAGCTGTTCCACACAAAGACAGGACTGGTTCTAAGCTTTTAAACTAAGCTGGTCATCTTCTATTTAGCTATCTGCACGGAGCTCCTGTATTACACAGCCGTCTCCATCTCTTACCAGGCCTACAATGTAATTATTAATTACATTGTAGCTATCTTAGGGTTTATTTTATAGGTAAGTATTTAGATTTAAATAGGAAAATTTTAATTAATAATATTAATATTCATTAGATTTATTTTAATAAGAATTTAGTTAGGGATGTTAGAGGTAGATAGGGTTATTATACTTAATATATATATATATTATAATAACGATATTAACTATATTAACCCTAATATAATTAGGGTTAATATAGTTAATATATATAATATAATAACTATATTAACTATATTAATCCTAATATAATTAGGGTTAATATAGTTAATATAGCTGGCGGCGGTGTAGGGGGATTAGATTAGGAGTTAATCTATTTAATATAGCTGGCGGTGGTGTAGGGGGATTAAATTAGGGGTTAATCATTTTAATATAGCTAGCGGCGGAGTAGGAGATCACATTAGGGGGTAGTTAATGTAGGTGGCGGCGGTGTAAGGGGCTCACATTAGGGGGTAGATAATGTAGGTGGCGGCGGTGTAGGGGGCTCACATTAGGGGGTAGTTAATGTAGATGGTGGCGGTGTAAGGAGCTCACATTAGGGGGTAGGTAATGTAGATGGCGGCGGTGTAAGGGGCTCACATTAGGGGGTAGGTAATGTAGATGGCGGCGGTGTAAGGGGCTCACATTAGGGGTAAGTAATGTAGATAGCGGTGGTGTAAGGGGCTCACATTAGGGGGTATGTAATGTAGCTGGCGACGGTGTAGGGGGATCACATTAGGGGGTTATACTTTTAATGTAGGTTGCGGCAGAGTCCGGGAGAGGCGACTTAGGGGTTAAATACTTTATTAGGGATTGCGGCGGGGGATCGCGGTTGACAGGTAGATAGACATTGTGCATGCTTTAGGTGTTAGGTTTTATTTGACAGGTAGTTTAGGGAGTTACGGGGCTCCAATAGACAGCGTAAGGCTTACTACGGCTTCATTTTGTGGCGAGGTGAAAATAGAGTAAGATTTCTCCATTTTCGCCACGTAAGTCCTTACGCTGTATATTGGATACCAAACTGCGCGGGTTTGGTATACCTGCCTGTGGCCCAAAAAACTACGGGCGAAGGCAGAAATATACGAG
Organism: Bombina bombina; assembly: GCF_027579735.1. Taxonomy (NCBI): domain Eukaryota; kingdom Metazoa; phylum Chordata; class Amphibia; order Anura; family Bombinatoridae; genus Bombina; species Bombina bombina. Next base: position 1,008,603,558 of record NC_069501.1, on the reverse strand, counting down.
CGTAACTTCTAGATTACGCCGTATATAGGATACCAAACCCGCGCAAAATTCGGGCGTCGCCGGCTTTTGCGGGCGACGCTGCATATCGGATCGGGCCTATTATATTATATATATATATATATATATATACAGTTTATATATATATATATATATGTATGCGTGTCTATATATGTGCACATATGTCTTTACATGTGTATTTATATGTTAATATATGTATGTAGACATATATATATATATATATATATATATATATATATATATATATACTGTATATATATATATATATATATATATATCTGGTTTCACAGATTTTTTGCTGCCATTGAATAGATGTATGCTGTGCAAAGTGGCCACTGTTTGCCTACCTGTGCAGCTTTGCAGTTTATGTTTAAATGTTTTGTCCTCTATTACTCTGGCTTACTCTTAAAATTCCAGTACTATAACTCTCTGTAATTTATTTACTGTTGTATTTTTTCAAATGTGCACAGTAAAATTGTTTAAGTGGTACCCACTTTGATATTAGACATGTGCATAGCGAAAAAATTTGGTTCGGTTCGGATTGATTCAGATTTTTTCGAATTTCGGTTCGGATCAATTCGAATTTGGAAAAAATCAAATCAATTTGTTTGGGATTCATTCGGATTTCATCGGCTGGATTCGGTTCGATTCGGTTCGGAAATTCGGAATTTCGGTAAGTGTTAGGTGGGATGTGCTGTGTATTAGACTAGTATTATGTACTGTATATTAGGTGTAACCCATAGCAGAGTGATATAACCTAATATACTGTACAATACTAGTGTAATCCATGGCCATCCGAATCTACCGAATAAATCTGAATAAATCCGAACGAATTCTGATTTATTCGGTAAATTCGGCACTATTTTAATTCGGAAATTCGAATCGATCCGAATCCCGAATTTCCCGAATTTGGCCGAATTTCCGAATCGATCCGAAACGAATCGCACATGTCTATTTGATATTTGTAGATCCACTGATCACTATTTTGCTAAACTAAGGGTGTATTTGCAAGCTTATTTTATGACTACCAGTTCAGCTTTGTAATTTGGTATGGATCATTTTATGTTTTCTAATCAAACTAATGTTATTTTTTTCTCTAAAGGATTCTGTCCTCCTATTTTTCTCTTTTGCAGTTAGGACAGCAATGCCTCCTGCGCATAGTTTTAGTCCGATAATCTTTCTCCAGTTATATGATTGGTGATACCCAAATAGATCAGTCCAGCTAAGGAAACAATTCAACCTCTATCTCCTCAGATATGTCTCCTGAGTTGAGTTAATTTTTGATGATCAGGAATATACATCCTTGCTTTGCTAAGGTATAGCTACAGTAGCTATACAAAAAATAAATAAAATAAAATAATTAGATTTTTCTACTTTTGTATTTCCTATTCCTGAAGCTATTTCAGAATATTTTTTCCTAGGAATAGGCCCCGCCCTATGTCAGCTCCTATTATAGAGCTTTGGGGAATCTTTTCCAAGGTGAATGGGACATTTTCCACTTCAGCCATGCAATTTGCTTTAAAGATAGTTCATTTTCAGGGATCCTATGGATATGAAATTTGGTTTCTTTCCTTTGAAAAGCTTTATATTCTGCAAATGGGTTCTCTGTTTTCAACAGATTTGACATTGCTAGGGTAATTGAAATCTCTTTACTTTGATGTGTAAATCTTTCTGATCTAGTTTCAGAGGATGCTGCCGTTTCAAATTCCTTTGAATCTTCAATTCAAATTATGTTGTTTTAACAAAAAAAAAAAAAAAAACACGCCACATTGAAGTCTACTGGGAGAAAAAGTTAACGTGTTCACAATATCCCAATTCCTGAAGTTACCGCACATTGGGTTTTGCTCTAGCGCTTTTTACTTTAACATTGTAATACACATGCTAAACCACCTGAATTAAATGTTTACTTTGAGCGCAGTTAGCGTGGGAGTGAAAAATCCTGATAGCACACCACTTGTAATCTAGCCATAATTGGCTTTTCAAAGACACAAAATATGTCAGACAGTTTAAAGCTTCTTTACACTAAAACACTCTATTGCAGTACAGGAGGAGAAATGTAGTAACTTTAAAATAGCAACTAAGAACAGAATACAATAAACTTTCTAACCAACATGAATCCAGTCAGTAATTGGATGAAGGAATAACCAAATCCCATCATGCTCTTTTCTTTTCTGTGTTTATTACATTGTATTATTTATTATGCTTATTTTGCCTTTTATTTCTTTTATTCTATTATCTCTTTTGTTTAAATGATTGGCTTCCACTTTACTTGTTTTCATTGCCTCTTCTTTTTCCCCTTTTATTTTGTGAGCAGCACGTGTGCTTTGTTAAATTCACATGTGACCATATGCGCTTGCTTTTTCCTTTTCTCTTTCTCTCCTTAAATGTTTCCCCATTTAGATGACCTTTTTCTTTTTGATATACATACTAACTTTTATTTCTGGGCAGCACAGATGTTTTGATTAGTTCATGCATGGCCACAAATGCTCTTGTCGTCGGTCTGAAACCACCATTTTGCAGTTACCATTTGTCCTCCATCTGCTCTATTATTAAGTGCTTAAGACCTGCGCTTGTGACCTCTTTTCCCTTTCAGAGGAGACATGCCTCTGTGGGTTTGTTGAGGTTAATTCCTTTTGTTATTCCTGGTTACTGTTGAGACATATTTTATTCAGTGTTTTGGAAATTTATATAATCCGCATTAAAAAAGGGATATATGGGGGCGTGTCTGGGTGGCGACCTGAGCAGGTCGCAATATTCAAGACTGGTAGTGAGATTCTGTTAATCCGCCGGTTATCATCGGAATTTGACAGCATCAATGGCCCTCAAGCACATATTTGGATGTATTATTCTATTCTGAAGAGATCGGTATCTGTTTTTGCTGTCTGCATGATCATCCAGCCTAGAACCGGACCGTTGGGACTCCAGGCGGCGGCCTAACTGTAGAGTTACCAACACCCCCCGGTAACATGGATAGTGCAGCCTAGATATGGCTGCAGATCAGGAAGAAATGTGTCTATTTATACAAGATTACTTCCAAGATTTTGAGCTCCAGATGGCTGTAAGATTTGAGCGCCTCGCATCTCACTTTGAGGCAGCAGCAACATCGTGCAAGACCTCTAAAGATAGGAAGAAATGTGGTGACACCATTTTAATTGACCAAATAACACTGCTACCCTTTCCTACCGAACAGACACTCGCTGGAGACATTGGTGATACTGCTCCACTGAGCAGTAAAAGAGGTCCCTCTAGATCAAGTTGTTCTCCTGATTGTGGGGATGCAGTTGGACCTGCATTATGGGAACAACAATATTTACCTATCCAGGGTGAAGATGTAAGTGGAAGGAACATGCAAAAAGATGGTTGGTTTTGTGACCAGCTAATCAATGTTTTCCCACACCCCAATTGTCACCAGGAACATGAGTTGACAACAGTGAGTGTTTATTTGCATCTGGACTCCCACTTGTGTTTACTGCCTGAGACTACACTGGATGGGAGGGAGCGTGGAGTGCTTAAGGATACTGCTAGTCGTCACACAGTGCAGAGGAATATTTCCCTGTCAGTTGTTTATGTCCGGTGCTGTTTCCTCCCTAAGAGCTCTGATAGCTGTTCATCCTTCAGTGACTCCTTTGACGCTGACACCCGGACTGGTGTCGGGTAAACCTTATGTGGAATGTTGAAACACTGTGGGAACATTTGCAAATCCCTTCCCTCATATAAATGACCAACCCAGGATTTGACAGGTATTCTTCAAATGAGCAGTTTTCTTCAGTTAGTTGATGAAGAATACCATTTGGGTTGCAGTTACACTGTGATAAATTATATACTCAATATTTTCTGTTTTGCACTTGTTTATTTATGTTCTGTTTCTCCTCTCTGACATACTTAATGCAACTGGTATGTGGGTGTCTAATGTAGGTTTTACATACGTTTATGATGTCACATATACAGCTGGTTAGACTTTATAATAACATCTAAATATTATAGTCACTCTTCAACCAAGAATACTCCATATAGTGTGTTCAGTGATCTCATAACTTTCATTCTTGCTGTAGAGTTATAACTGTTTCAGTTTGTATGCATTGACCCAAGATTAGCTTTATGGGATTTCATATTCTCACTCAGCAAATTATTCATTTAGAGGTATCTCTGGTGTCCGCGGCCGGGATGGCAGATTACTTCATGCACTCCTAATATTTGAGCAGAAGAGGGAGTCTATCTAATTAATCAATCTAATCAGTTTGGGCTCAAGTTCAGTTATTATTTGATAGTTAACATTCCCATGGCCCCAAGAATGTCCTTATTGATATTGTTGTAACCTATGTGAGGCCTAAGATGACCTCGGCAGCTTTGTTATTTAATTAGAGGGGACCTGTGTCTATTTTATGGTGTGGGCAGTGAATCATATAGACAGTTGATATTTGCTTGTATATATGCCCCCAATATCTCTTAAACAAGCTATACTCTTATACTTTTAAGAGTGGTCTTATAAATACTTTGTAGCCGTTGCTATTACTCCTTAAATCTTAATCAATCATATGAGCCTTTATCATATTAGTTTTTCTGCCCTCCTTTAATTTTTTTTTAAATAGAAAAACGGAAAAAATGGAGCACAGGAAAATTTGTATAAGAGCATTTATTTAAAGCAGCACTTAGAAAAGCAAATAAAATTATACTTGCAAGTATAGACTAGGTGGTATGACGCGTTTCGGCCTAAGCCGTCATCAGATACCTAGGTAGTCACTTTTACTCTGGCCATTTATAGGCATCTATTTAGCTAATAGGGAACACCTGTTAGTGACTATTGAAAATTAACAAAATTGAGAGGGATACACAATTACCACTTAACCCCTTAATCATTTTTATGCAATACACAAGATAGTCTGACTAATACTTCATTAACCCTTTACTGACTTCCTAAGACCTATAATACAAACATATGTCTTTAAATGCAGCCAACATCACAATATTATATAAGGAAACAAAATTCATATGTAAAGGATCATATTTGTCTGGGAACAAGAATTATTTATTAACCTCACTATCCTTCTTCAATATTTAATGCATTTATTAATGTATGTGCTTAATGTATTTGTGTAGTCTAAACTAAAAATTTATATTTAAAGGGAAAGTGTGTACAGTTTTTCCTTTCTATATTGTTCTTTTTCTATCTCCCCCCCCCCCCCCAAATTAAATACCTACTTCCAAACATTTATTATATCTGCCTCTGTATTGAAACCCAGAGGCAATCTGGTGCTTAAATTAAAAATCCAAAAAATTTCCCTCCTAGACAGGAGTCTATCCAAATCACCTCCTCTCAATGGAGTCCTGACTCTTTCAATTACCATCCATTTAAATGAATTTACACAGCTGTCATGTTTCACTATGAAATGTTCTGCAAGAGCAGAACATGCAATTGAGGAAGAAATATCATTCAAATATTCCCTTATTCTCACTCTGGCCTCCCTAGTAGTCATACCCACATATTGCTTGTTACAAATGACACACTGTACCATGTAAACCACATACTTGGACCTGCAATTAGTGTAACCTATCAAATCATACACTTTTTGCGTTGCACACAACTGAAACTGCTTAGTTATCCATGCATGGCCACAGGCTTTACATGTATATAAGCCACATTTATAGTGGCCTATGCTGGTAAGCCAATGACTTCTACCTTTGGTCTTCTCTGTGACCATGCTTGATGAAAGATAATTTCCTAGATTGTGATTTCTTTTGGGAACAAAAAGACAGCCCTGTTTAATTACATCATATAGGACATTATCTCCCCTCAAGATGGGCAAATGCTTCTTTATAATACCAGTGATTTGCTCGTACTGGTTTGAAAAAGTAGTGACAAAAGCCAATTTACTTTTGTCATGTCGTCTTTTGTTTTTAGGTACTTCTGACAGTAAATCCTTTCTGTCTATTTTTGATACTTGATCAAAGGCCCTTTCTATTGCTGCTGTAGCATAACCTCTTTGTAGGAATCTGTCCCTAAGCCTCTGACTCTCTTCCAAAAAGGTACTCTGTTCTGAACAATTACGCTTCACTCTGACAGACTCACCCTTAATGATTCCAAAACCAGTATGCCTAGGATGTGCACTTTTGGCATGCAAAATTGCATTCGATTGAAGCGGTTTGCAATAAAGCTCACTCTCTATTTTGCTCATATTCAAATTGCCCTTAAGCAACACATCCAAGTATGCTATCTCTTTGGAATTAAGCTCATAGGTAAATTGTAAACCAACTGCATTGTCGTTGAGGTAGTCCACAAAATCCTTCGCCTGAGGGACCGTCCCTCTCCATACAAAGACCAAATCGTCTATGTATCTTCTGTAAAATTGGAAACAGTTTCTATATGGATTCCTATCTCCATAGACGTGGGACAGCTCCCACCAACCCATAAACAGGTTGGCGTATGATGGGGCGAATTTAGCCCCATTGCTGTCCCACGTCTCTGGAGATAGTACTCACCATTAAACAGAAAATAATTATGGTTGAGGAGAAAAGCGGTAACCCTTATTACATAGTCTTTGAAACTATCCTCAATTTGTGAAATTATCAAGAAAAAAGCGAATCGCTATTAAACCTTGGTCATGCGGGATTGCAGAATACAATCCCACAACATCCACTGTTAACCACGAGAATCCCTCACACCAGATTTCTTCATCCAGCAACCGCAAGAGGTGTTTAGTATCTCGTATGTAACTGGGAATTAACTTCAGTATAGGTTGTAATAGCGAATCAACCCATGTTGATAATTTTTCCAATAGAGACCCTATTCCTGAAACTATGGGTCTACCTTTGATATTGTCCAGGGACTTGAGTATCTTTGGAAGATGGTGAAAATGGGAACAGCAGGTTTCGTAACATATAAATAATCAAAAGTGGGTTCATCAATGAAACCCTCCTCTTTTCCATCATCCAAAATATGATACACAAGTCCCTGGAAAATACCAGTGGGATTGCTAGCTAATTTGCAATAAACTTTGTCATCCTCTAGCTGCCGTATAGCCTCTTTAATATACTCAGTTTTCCACATCACCACAATATTCCCTCCCTTATCTGCTTGCCTATATACAACCTGTTCTCTATCATTAAGAGTTTTCAAGGCTTCTCGCTGTTTAAAAGAAAGGTTGGACTGTGTTCTATGAGCAGATACTTGGCTATATAAAACTCTAAGGTCTGTCTCTACCCGATAATGGAAAGACTCCAGGACATTTCCCCTTGACTGTGTAGGGTAAAACACAGAGGTGGGTTTAAAACTCATACCACCCTTCATTAATCCAAAATTATCCTTATAGGTTTCCATTTACAATTCCAAAAGCGACATATAATCTCTAGCTTCATCAAAATTAACATCACACTGTGTACCCAGACTTAATGGTGAAAAGTGTTGTATTTCTTCAGCATAAACATTCTCATTGGCACTGAAATATTAATATTTTTTTTTTTTTACCTTTAAGTTTTATGGACCTCTACAGGGTCCTGACAGACATAGGAGGGAGAATGATCAGTACAGGTCCAAGAGTGGCCTGTTTCACCCCAAAACCCTCCGTTCAGTACATTGATTTAATTGGGACCCAAAAGTGACCTCAGCTGCTTCGGGGGGGGGGGGGGGGGGAATGAGGGGGGTTTTAGGTTTGCTCCACAAATATTCTAAATCTGATTTATCTCCTAGTTTGGTAATCAAATACGACTGTTGTATCAAGTGATACAGACTTGTGCAAGATTGTATGTATATCTGTTTTGTTTTTTTGTTTTTTTTGGTTCTTATTTTGCCTTGTGTTTCATCTTTTATTTTTATTTTTTCATAAGCTTAACTGAGCAAACTGAGTTATTTGTAAATGTTTGACCCTCAATAAAAATTCTTTAAAAAAAAGGGATATATATTGCAATTTATTTGTTCCTGATTTACTTTAGTGTTTTATGCCCTTATCAATAATTTGGTGCTATAGACCATAGTTTATGGTGAACAGACCAAAAGCAAACTCCGGATATGGTAAAAAAAACTGTTTCTTTATTCTCCATAAAAAAGTCAAACATCAGGCATAAAACAAAGGCACAGAACAAGGGTAGACTCAGTCTGACATGTTTCGGCCTTGGCTGGCCTTAATCATAGAACTAATGGTCAAGGTAAAACCTGTGGCCTTATACCACTCCCTTTACCATGATTGGCTGTCTGTGCTGCAGTAATTAAAGGTTAACTATATAGCTTCCCTGAGAGCTTGCTAATTTTATTGACTAACACCATACTAATAAGAAATGTGCTTTCGTTTCCTCAGTGACATTAGACTATGTTTTTGGATAGTTTCATCATTGGCTTTAGGTTATTATTACCAATTTAAGACATTACAGATAAAAACTTAGAAATATTAGAAAGAGTATATATACTCAAACGTCTATTGATAGGGTGTTGTCAAATTATAAATGTTACATAGAGCTATTTGCCTATATGGGGGTAATAGTAATCTCCTTGTATATAGATGCATATATGTCCTGTTGAATATCTACCCCTATTGCAATATCAAATTTATGGGGGACTAATCATATCCATATACATACACTGGATCCCATGCACTATATACTTATTTAATTATGACTTCTTGCTATCCCAATGTAACACTCCTAAACCTTAAATGATATAACCCTAAGTATATTAGTATTATTATCATTACTAGACTGAACAGTTGCTTAATTGTTTTATATCTTCAAAGGGTATTTTAAATTCGTATAATAACAAATCAATCAAATGGAGGATGATCAATCAAAAATAGTAAAAAATAGTAAAAAATAGTAATTCAACTACAGATGGAGGAGGAAAATTAGGATTAACACCAAAAGTTAATCAAATCACTTTCGATGTTCATGTCATTTGGACTTCGTGTATATAATTTAAATATCCAAAAGGCCTCCTTTTTATACAATTCCATAATCTTATTTCCTCCTCTAGGTTTATTCTTAACTAAATCAATAATCATCCAAACAAATGAACTGATATTTTTGTCATGCTCATATATAAAGTGCTTAGACGCACCAGTGGCCATTCTACCTCTTTCTATGTCATTGAGGTGCTCACGTATGCGTTCTCGGACCTCACGTGTTGTGCACCCCACATATTGCTTTTTGCATGAGGTACACGTTATGACATAGATCGCAAAGTCAGAGCGACAGTTGGTGCAGTAATTGCAATCAAATACCCGTTGTGTGTAGTTAGATTGAAACACCTTACCAACCGTAGTATGGTTGCATGCTGTACAACTATGTAAGCCACATTTATAGTGGCCTTTACAGCTTAACCAACTACTCTTTTTAGGGGGTTTTCTTAGGGCACTGGGTGAGACCATATTACTTATAGTAACATTTCTCCTAGAGACAAAGCGGCAACCTTTATCTATCACATCTTTGAGGGCATCATCAGCCTTGAGAATAGGCAAATTTCTCCTAACTATCTCACAGACCTCTCTATATTGATTAGAATATGTAGTGATAAAAGATATCTCACCATTCTCTCTTGTCTTTGTAGATTTTTTTGGCTTTAACAATTCTGCTCTTGGTATACTCTGCACTTCAAAGAAAGCCTTTCGAATAGGCCCATCAGGGTAACCCCTTGCTTTAAGCCTTTTCCATAAGGCCCTGCTCTCCGCCTGGAAATCCTCTTCTCAAGAACAATTCCGTTTTATCCAAATAAATTGTCCCTTAGTCACACCATAGTTCATATGGCGTGGGTGACAACTCCTGGCGTGTAGCAGGGCATTAGCCAAAATTGGTTTCACATAAAGTGCAGAATTAACCATATTGTCCTGCCTGTCTCCTTCCAATTCCACATCCAAATAAGACACCTTCTCTTTGTTATACACGTATGTAAACTGTAAACCTGCTTCGTTGATGTTTAAATAATCTACAAACTGTTGACCCTCTTCTTCAGAGCCAGACCAGACCAATAGCAGGTCGTCAATGTAGCGCTTGTATGCCACAATCGAGTTCCTAAATGGATTGGTATCTGCATAGACGTGGGACAGCTCCCACCAACCCATATAAAGGTTGGCGAAAGCTGGGGCAAATTTAGCCACCATGGCCGTCCCACGTCTCTGCAGATAAAACAGTCCATTGAACTCAAAATAATTATGCGTTAGCAAAAATGACAACACCTGCAAAATATATTTCTTAAGATCACAATCATATTCACTAAAGCTATCTAGCATAAACTTGACAGCATCCAGCCCTTCTTTGTGCGGTATGGCCGAATAAAGGCCCACCACATCTATGGTGAGCCAGCTGTAGTTCATTTCCCAATCTAAGCCATCAATCAAATTGAGCAAGTGTTTAGTGTCTTGGAGGTATGAGGGAAGCCTCCAGACGATGGGCTGGAGAAGTGTCTCAACCCAATTCGATAGGTTCTCAAACAAGGAGCCTATCCCGGACACTATCGGTCGTCCTTTGACATCCTCAATGGACTTGTGCACCTTCGGCAGATGGTGGAAGATCGGAGTAAACGGTTCCTCCACCATCAAATACTCGAAAGTCACCAGATCAATTACTCCCAACTCCAGCCCATCGTCTAGAAGGTCCCTCAGTTCCTTCTGAAAAACAAATACAGGATTACCTGACAAAACCACATATACCTCTTGGTCCTCAAGCTGTCTCAGGGCCTCCCTGATATAGGATGATCTATCCATTATTACTATGGAGCCACCCTTATCAGAGTTTTTAATCACTATATCATCCCTCTTAACTGTTTGAGACCAGTTTTCTGTTTGAATGTAAGATTTTCCTTAGTATTTTTACATTGAGCCTTCAATTTTACCAGATCCTCCTCCACACTTCTATGGAATTGTTCTAAGATCCTGCCTCGACTCTGTGTGGGGTAAAATATTGACTTCGGCTTAAAGCCTGTATGGGAACTTATCACATTCATTGATTGGTTACTGTCTCGTTCCAGTTGATACAGTGTTAAGAAATCAACCGCATCTTTAACCTGAAAATGGTCATTCTCTATTGTTTTATCTATGCAATCCCGCATTAACACATCCTCTTGCTGTATATTCTCTGTGGCAAAAAACTTTTTTAATGTTAAATTACGAATAAGCTTATTAACATCAAGAAGCGTTTCAAATATGTCAAAATCTGTAGAAGGAACAAAATTTAAGCCAAGTTTAAGTACTTCCAATTCTGAATCACTTAGTGCTATTGAGGATAGATTAATTATTTTCAGATTTTGTATCTGTTCTGTCTGCCCCTCCTGAGGGTGTATCTTTCTCTCTGGTCTAGGGACTGTAGTTCCCCCTGAGTTGTTTGTAACTTGGGCACTGTCCCTCTCCCCCTTCCTCCCCCTCCTCCCTGTCCTGCCCCTACCTCGTGAAAAACCTGTGATTGGTCTTGATGTATATTTTGTTTAGGCTGCTTCTCACGGTCTAGTGCTTTCACGTATCTATTTCTATGTGTAGATTTGTTCTTTGGTTTCAATATACCACCAGTAGTATTAACAGGTAGGGAAGGGGGTAATATGGCGGGCTGTGAGGCTGAAAAAGACACTACATTAGAGTCATTAATCTGTTCCCCCTCATCTGAGGAGGGTCCACTGGTCATAAAGTCCACAAAGTCCTGAATCTCTACTTCATCGTTGGACTCAGGATCAGTGTCAGAAAAGGTCACTTGTTATTTTATTGTTGTCTGTTGTTGGCCACTCTTGTCCTTTAATTCAGGGTCACCCCCTTTCCTCTGTCTACGTTGTCGTCTGTTCCTTCTGTTAGATTGTGAACCATTTGAATAAACTCTATTTAGGGTATAATCCTCAGAGTTTCTAGTGAATTTGCGAAATTTAAGTTTGTCAATGTCTTTCTTCATACTGTCTACAGTCTGTCTCAGCAGATTATCAAGATTTTCATAATGGCTGTGGTCTACAAACTGATTGAGATCTTTCTGTATGTGTTGTATTAGTTGCCTGGCTTCAATTAGCTTCTGTTCTTTATGTCTAATAATCAAATGCATAAGTCTAATGGAGCACTCTGTAAGGATATCATTCCATTCCCTGAGAAAGGCATCATCCACCATAAGAAATGTTGGCCTTTTCCTTAGTCTAAGGCCTCGTGGTATCATGTTCAAATCAACATATTTCTCAAGGGGCCTTTTGTCCCACCATATTTGGTACTCTTTTAATAATGCCTTTTCCATTTGGAAGAAAACATCAGAAATGTCTTTTACTTCATTATCAGGGTTGAAGATATCCTTTAATGTAGGTCTATTTTTATCCAAATCCTCAAGGGACAGCAATGAATAATAATTACTGAAAGCCATGTTGTCTTAACCCCTTTTAATCTGTATATTAAATTTATTGGACAAAATTGGGGGATATGGAGATATAATGCCTTGGAATAATTACTTATTTATTAAGCACCAGGTAAGTATATCAGTCTATACTCCCACACCTAAAATCTAGTGTCAATGAATGTATTATATCTAAGGACCACCGCTCCTTTTTATGTCAAATATACTTAACAAGCCAAACAAGAGAGTAGTGAACAACCATAAACAAACTGCTTGTTAGTGTGTATATATATATGACAACACACCGCTCCCGGTGACACCGTCCACTAAAAGCATCAACCTCGATCCTCCAAATCAACCCGACAAGAGACCATATTATTGTTACAGATAATGAAGCTCATAGCAGTCAGAGCAATAATTGACAGTAGTTAGCAGCGTTTAATGCGGCTCACCTCCTTAGGTACTTCGGATCAATCCCTTGTGATCTGCCGCTAGCTGCAATCCTCGCTCCAGGGCCTCGGCGTCTGACGTCACCCGATCTCTGGTCATGTGACTCACTCTGCGCCTGTGACACACTGGATCTGCGTCCTCCAGCTGCTGATCTCACTTCGGTGATGCATAGGTATGGATGGGGAAACGGTAAGTACTGGTGTCACCGATCGATAGTTTATGGTGTTCACATACTACTGTGTTAAATTGTATTAATTGTGGGCAATTTCTGCCTGTGTGGTTGCTTTGAAAGTTTTAGCATTTTTAATGGAGAGTTTCTGAGCCTTATCCTAATGAAAACTTTCTTTTTTTCTTCTTTCTAATTCCAACATTGCCAAGGCCTTGCAATAACATAAAAAGAGCCATATTCTCAAGAGCTGGATCCTGCACCAGATAATGATAAATTAGGTGTTTTCAATATAGAGGGTTTAATTCTTCCTACTCCGAATCTGAGGTTCCTAGATCCCACAAAATACGTGGCCAGCAAATATCCAAACCCTCTCTTTGAGCTGTTCTAATATGTGTGATAGAACATTCTCCCCAGAAGTTTAAATTGTTAAGAGTCCCCTATGCCCTGAGGCTCATAGTGCAGGACTGTCATGCTACTCAGAGTTAGTGTCAGGTCAGGTAGAACCCAAAGGTAGAGGTAGATAGAAAATTAGCCAACCTTATCCTAGCAATGACAGTTACTGAAATTAGACAAAAATAGCAATACTGGTACCTGGTAAACAGTAGTTCTATAGATCCCAAGCTATTTTGCATAGATTCTGGGAACTACTTTGTCTATTATAAGACTCTAGGGTATTTCAGTGTTCTTATTATCAAGGCTATTTTTTCCTTTGGCTATATTTTAACTGGTGTTTTTTGCAGGCACAGTAGGAGAATCAATTTTTCAGAAAGTGCTTTCTCTTCAATTATGAGTTTTATTTCTGAGAATCTTTATAGACTGTAACATGCAATTTTCTCTTACGAATCAATGCAGATCGAAGCTCAATCAGCGCTTTCATTCTTCCATTATTTGCTCTATGTATGAAAATTTTCTGTGAATGGTTTCACCATCAGATTTTTTTTTTTTTTTTGGGTAGAACCCAAAGGTAGAGGTAGATAGAAAATTAGCCAACCTTATCCTAGAAATGATAGTTCATGAAATTAGACAAAAAAAGTAATACTGGTACCTGTTAAACAGAAGTAATGTCGACTTGGCAGGAACCGGTATAGCAGAAGTCTCTAGAAAGCAGAAGGCAAGCCAGTAATCAGTCCAATAGTCAAATCCAGGTCAGCTCAGCACAGTGCTAGAGGGCAAGCCAAAAACAAAGATCAACGTACAGTCCAGAGTTCAAACTAAACAAGTTAGGTGTCAGGTATTAGGCAAGTCAAAGTCAGGTTCAGTCCAGAAGAGTAATTCACAAGTGAAGTTTCAATAAAAAGATAATCCAACATTAAGCGCACACAATGAAGCAAAAGCAAACAATACTCGGGCAGAAATGGATGCAATGCATTGACTTTTAAAATAAAATAAAAATGTGCCAACCTGAAATTAAACGATTGACGAAGACAGACGTAACTGCAGTGTTTAAAATGGCTCTATATAAACAATGACCAGAATGGCACTTGAAAACAATGCAAGGTAAATGAGGTAAGTGACAAGGACATCAGAATCCAGATTTTGCTTTTTTTGATCTAGAGGACCATGGATACTTCCTTGATCCCTAATGGCATTCTGATAAATGTTCTGCAGATTATTAACCTTGCTCATCTGTACCGGTCTTCTGTGTGCATGTCTGACTCTTGAGGATGGCACCCCCCACTGAGAACCCTCATCTTCAGTTCTAGCCATCACAGACACATCTCAGTGGTCACATACTGTATAAACATTTACTTCCATCAACACATTTGTGGAAAATATGCCAACAGTATGTTTTAATAGGGATGACAGGTACTGCTCCTGCCTGGCCAGCAATATTTCTCAGATCAACAACTCCAAGCTTTGATCTTTAACCATCATCCCATTCCACCTGCAACACTTTTAATTCCTTTCCTGGACCGAATTGTCTACATTTTTTATATGTGGACCTCTGTTTCAACATTCCATTGCAGATGGCTTTTTAGCTGAAGTTTATTTTCCCTAGGTATTAAGCGTACCTGAATAACGCTATTCAGTTTTCCTCCATGGGCGGGAGTCTATTCATAAGGAAGTTTGGTCTCTGTTGGCCAAGGTTGCTATAGAACAGGTTCAAGCAGTGACAAGGGATTTGACAACAGTTTTTTCCTGGTTTTAAAAAAATTGACATAGTTATCTATCTTTATGACCTCAACTATTTTGTAGTGTACTACAAAATGGATGGCATTCACACATGCTTAAAGGGATATTAAGCCCTAAATAAATGCTAGCAAGAATGATGTATTCAAAGAAAAGATTAGTCTGAGAATAGCATGTAGATGTTTTTTTTTTAAAGTTTCATTACCTGTTAAAATATTGACAAAATAAGTTTTAGTGTCTATATAACAATGGGAGCTGCCATGTTGTAACTAAAAAACAAATGTGTAAAAACACAAGGAATCAGTGCGGAAACACAGAAAAGCAATCTCGGCTGTGACTGCAGTCAGAAGTAACCCTCATAGAAACACTTCCGCTTCACTGAGATTGGAACGCATGGCATGCGTTCCAACACGGCAGGTTAGCGCCTTCACTGAGTGCACACAGCAAGGTGCTCATTACCATACTGCCGTGAAGTTTCAAGAAGTGTGCTGGTGTATAGTTGCTGCGAGGAGAACGCTGCCTGTGAGAGAGCAAGCTGGTTGGCTCAGATAACCAGATCGTGTCCACAAGCACACTGGTGTGCTCAGCCAAAGTGTGAGTACCCTGGATTAGAGTGTGCTGCATGTGTGGGGTCTTTGAGCTGTTGATACACACAATGGTCGTTCCTTTCTATTTGTAATCTATACAGATCATTCGATTTACATCGGAGGAGAGGATCATTTTCGCAGCTATCTGGAAACCGAATTCACCTGTTTGAATTTGTTGTGGACTCCTGGTGACCCAATAGACTATCTGTGATAATTTGAACTATTCCACTATGCAATTTCATTAATGAGGTGCCACTTTCTATTATTTTTATTTAGCCATCCGATTGTACTTAGTTTTTAGCATTTTTCTATTCTCATTTTATATATTTTAGCTTTTTTGCTCCACGGTGTTATTAGACACATTAGCGCCCTCTTGTGTTTTTACACATTTGTTTTTTCCTAGCTTGATACACATTGCGCTTATGATATTTGTGTTGAGAGGTGCTGCTTAATAATTTAATATCTTTAGGGATATTTCACTTGTTTACACACATATATATAATTAGGTATGTCTAAATAATATATCACAAATTACTGTTGAATAGGAGTAATTAATTCATATATTATCCCCACTTGGATATATATCACAACACATGGTGTTTGTATATTATTATTTTTTGTAATAGGTATTTGAAGTTTTTAGGTATTTTCAAATTCTGCACTTTATTAACAGCGCCCTCTAGTGATTGTTTCACAAACTATCTTTGATCATGTTGTAACTAAGGTTACCTTCTCCGCTGTGGCCAATTAGATAGCATAGATCAATAGAGTCTGCAGCCAATGGCTGTGTGGAATATGACAGTGTTCTACACTTCCATTTCTAACAGGAACTGAAAAGCTCACAATTTCAGAATGTAATTACAGGAAAGGGGGGCAAAATAAATAATGAAAGTATATTGCAGAGGTTTTTTTATATATGATTTATCATTTTATAGTACCATCTCAAAGTGTTTAATGTCCCTTTTAAGGACCTTTCTCCTTTTGGCAACTGGTTTGCTCAATAAGGCCTCTGGGATTATTACCTTACCATCCCAGTTTGTAAAAATAATTTTTTTGTTTACATTTTGTTAGATGAGTAAGACTTGGCAATTTACATGCCATTGCCTATCCTTTATTATTTATTTATATATTTATTTACCATCCGTCTCAAGACAAGCAACTTTTACTTTTCATAAAGAAGTAAAAGTCAACTTTAGATCCATCTACAGTGGAATTTCCGTGCTTTCTCATAGGGGCATAATTATCAATGTGCGAGCAGACATGATACAAAGTAGCGTATCATGTCCGCCGCACATCGATAAATGCCGACAGCATACGCTGTCAGCATTTCTCATTGCACAGCAGTTCTTGTGAACTGGTGGTGCAATGCTGCCCCCTGCAGATTTGCAGCCAATAGGCCGCTAGCAGGGGGTGTCAATCAACCCAATCGTATTTGATCGGGTTGATTTCTGTCCATGGCCTCAGAGCAGGTGGACAAGTTATGGAGCAGCGTTTTTTAGAACGCTCCTTCATAATTTCTGTTTCCGGCGAGTCTGAAGGATCACCGGAAACAAGGGGCATAAAGCTCCATATGGAGCTTGATAAATATGCCCCATAAACTCCGTTCCTGGTCATTTGTCTTGGTCCCAAAAGAAGATTAATTAAGATGGATATTTGTTCTGTTATAGTGGAGCTAATAATTTCCATTTAATTACTTTCCAGAATTATAGGCCACCTTTTGTCTTCTAGTCAGGCCATTTTTCTGCATTATTGCAATATATAGTGTCTCACAATTTAGGGCCAGATTACAATTGGAGCACTATTGAAAGCGATATTTGTGCTCCAATGTGTATTACGCCAAACACGTTAATGTGCACTGGTATTACAAGTTGTCAGCGAAGTTGTTAGTGCAGTGATGGCAGCAAATTGAAATATGTATGTTTATGATTATACACATATATATATATTTATGTATATAAGCATATACATATATATTTACTGGGAACACACAGTTCCCATAGACCGCAATGTAACTTTTCAGTGCAGTTTTTTTCTATCACCCCACTCCCGTCAACTTTAGCCGACAAAAAAAAATGCCTATTGCAGTTATTTGACTAAAAAATAAAGATGCTGCTATCTTTATTTTTTAATAAAATACACAACACTGTATTTGGAGGCATTTGGGACACATTTTTAAAATTAACCAGAGATATGATCTATGGTAAATTTTATAAGCGCTAATTGCTACCGCGAGTTAGTGGTAGCAATAACCAGCAACTTGTAATGGCTGATTAATTATCGCACACCCGCAAACGGAAACATTTGCCCGTTTGCTGGCACGCTATAATTTAGCACTCCACTTGTTATCTAGCCCTTATTATTTTTGTAAATCTTACTCAAATCAACATATTATTTTTTCTTACCAACAAATAGTGCATTCCAAATGTCCACCACCCAATGGTTCTTCTATTCAAGCAAATATGGAAACTATAAACTTAACATTTAATTTCTCAGTTTTTAAGTGGTATATCATAAACAAAATTAAAAAAAAAATCTTACAGCATGGGTTGCAACACATTATTGTGCAATATGTTGTACTCAAGGGTACACAAAATCAAGAAATGTCTTTATATACAAGTCATACACACTAATACATAATCTGTTTAAGACGGTTCAGTAACAAATCTGAATTATGTAGAAAACAAATTCCAGGTTCCTTATGTAATAAATTACATGTAATAAAAGTAATTTTTATTACAGATCACTAAAAAGTACAAAAAGGCTCCAGTATGAGTCGGAACATGGAACAGTCTAACGTGTTTCAGCTTTTTGCCAGAATCATAGACTATGTACAACAAAGGTTTGACAAACCATTTAAAATCCCTTTACAAATCCATTTGTTTCTTACATTTGACATGAATTAATTTAAGATACCGCAAATTAACATTTAATTCACATCTATATAAACATCATATTTTTATTTTAATAACACAAGGATTTAAAAATCTATTTCATATTTGAATAATGGTTTAAAAACACCAAGCTCATATCAAACTCATATCTTTCCTACACCACTACATAAATGAATTCCCAATAATTCATTATACCAGATCCAAATAATAGCCACGTTGTGTTTGCTTATCTAACTTGCGAATGCAATATACCTCCTGTCTACAAAGAATATTAAGCTTATTTCCACCTCTAGGAGGTCTATTTTTATAGTAATTAAAAATAATGGGCTATATTACAAGTGGAGCAACATATTTTTATTGCTCATGGGTGCTGACTGTGCTCAAGGTAAAACATTAGCGTTCCCAGCTTAGCACTAGTATTACAAGTTGAAAGTAAAAAGTTATGACTCAAGCAAAAGACTCCCCAAGACAAACAGGATTACTTTAGAGACCATTCTGGAGTCATTTGATGATCATCCAACTACTTTAGAAGTCATTTGCACATCATCAGGCTTGTAAAGTCATCAGCTGGTAGATGATTTAAGAATAATTAGCAGATTACCTTATCGATAACTTCACAAGCATGAACAGTCAGTGAATGACTCTAGAAACATTTAGTTTAAATATTTGTCCCATGGGCATACTTCAAGTTGGCTTCTGATGACTCCAGGAAGATCATCCTTTTTGACTCGTGTCAGGCATGTTAACTTAAGGACTTCGGATACTGTAACCGCGCTAACTTCCTATGAGTACATAACATAGGATTTCAAGTATTTCTAGTAAAAACAAAACAAAAAAAATTATAAAATAGTTTAAAAATGATATTACATATTTTAAGGTAATTGGCTGGGAAGGTTTCAAAAGTGTGTGTGTATGTATGTATGTATGTATGTATATATATAATACTTTTTTTTTTTTTTTTTTTTCAAAAACAGCTTTATTAAACAGAATAGGGATCCAATTACAAATTGGAAGTATCAATAACAAAAAAGGACAAAAAACTGTTACATCACAGATTCCAAATGTATGCTATGACAATATGCTGTTGTATTTTACAAATATATGCATCACATAAACGACAAAAAAGAAAAGAACAAACGAAAAAGAGAAAGAAAAGAAACATAAAAAGGTCTATATAGGTTAATCAGTCTTGAAGATTCCACTGCACTCTCTTATATAAACATCCGTGAGAAGAGAAATAACGAGGAGAATTAAATCACTTAGTTGTAGGTGAAAACACTGTTAACATGGCACCATAAGGTATCACTAGGTCTGGGACGTACTGTTTGGTCGTGTCAGTATATAAGTCTCCCAAGTAATTTTCATCTGGGTGTAGATATCTATTCTGTTATTTTTCATGAAGGCATACTCTTCTAAATCTAGGAAGTGGTGCAACTGATGCTGCCATTGAACTAACGTAGGGACTTCCCTGTTCTTCCATCCCCTTGCCACTAGGATTTTAAAGCTATTGCTTGCTACGTATAGTAGCTTCTGTTTGTATCCACTGAGTTTACCATGGGTAATATTAAATAGCCAAATTGTTGGGTCCACTGGCACCTCTACCTCTAACATGATTGAGGTTTCTCTTGCTATGTTTTCCCACATATGCTGCAGAGGTGGACATGTCCACCATATGTGAGCCATGTTTCCTGGTGTACCCCCACACCTCCAACATCTCTCATTACTGGAAGGGAATATTTTATGAATTTGTGAGGGCGTGAGGTACCACCTCTGTATTATCTTCAAATTTAATTCCACTATCCTGCTGGATGCGGAGGTCTTCGTTATTGAAGCGAACATACGTGTTCTATCTATGTGTGAAAATTCAATGTTAAGTTCCCTTTCCCAGCTGTCCAAGTATTGTGGTGTGGTCGGTGTCAGTTGTAATATAGAGTATGTAAGTGAAAGAGTCCTCCTAGTCGGGGTGGATGATTTGCATAGAGTTTCAAATGGGGTTGGGGGCCATAATAGATTCCTTCTGTCTTTGTGTTTAAAGATGTAGGAATGACACTGTCTTAATAAAAAACAGTTTTTGAAAATAATAAGTCCGTCGTCTGTCAGTTCTCTGGTGGACCTTAAACTCTGCTCGAACCCTAGGTGGAACATCATTACAGCTCTTTGATTATTTATGAGTTGGGGATCCCTTAGCATACTAGCTCCTGGAGTAAAATCTACATTGTCAGTGAGGGGGGTCAGAGGCGAAAACTTCGAGGAGACATGCGGGTACTCTATGATGATTCTATCCCGTCTTAAATGTTTCCGATATTATGGCGTTTTGGGCTATGCCGGGCGAGAGCAATGCTTGCCTCTGCCAACAGAGAGTCCCTAGGTGTTGCTGTCCTGAAATGTCATGCTCTAAGTTAACCCAAGCTTTGGCATCAAAATTCGTAAACCAATCTATGATCCTTTGCATAAATACTGCCTGTCTGTATTTTTTAAGATTGGGTACCCCCAGTCCCCCATTTTTAATATGTAAGTGCATAAGCCTTTTGTTAATTCTGGCCTTACGTTTATCCCAAATGTAGTCATAAATAGTGTTTTGTAGGTTCACTAGGTAGTTGGAAGGGAGTGGAATGGGTAGGGTCTGAAATAGGTACAATAATCGTGGTAAGATGTTCATTTTTATCGTGTTTATTCTTCCTAGCCATGAGATGTTATGGGACCTCCACGAGGACATGTCATTGATGATAGACCTCTGTATTGTTTTATAATTGAGAGAGAACATTTCCGGTATGGAGGGGGCTAGCATGATTCCCAGGTATTTTAAACCTGACTTTTGTAAATTGAAAGGGCAAATCTCCTGTATATGTGTTGTAAGGTGGGCATTACTCTGTAAGATTAACATTTCGGATTTGTTCTTATTAACTACGAAATTGGATACTAAATGGAAGTGGTCAAGTTCCCTAAGTAACTGTTGGATCGAATCAAGAGGGTTAGTCAGAAAAAAGAGGATATCGTCAGCATATAGCAGGGTCTTGTGCTCTGTGTCTCTTATTCGGATGCCTGAAATGCTTGGGTTGTGTCGTACTTTTGATGCCAAAGTTTCCACCACACAGGCGAATAGCAGGGGCGACAGAGGGCACCCCTGCCTGGTCCCATTAGAGATATGAAAGGGTTCCGACAGGATCCCATTCACTCTCACTCTCGCCAACGGGGCTGCGTAAAGAGCGAAGATCTTAGATATAAAGGATTTATCTATGCCAAATTTTTGTAATGTAAGACGCAAAAAGGTCCAACCGACGCGGTCAAAAGCCTTTTCCGCGTCGGTTGAGACCACCACTGCTGGTGTCTTATGGGATTGTAGGTAGTTAATTAGATGGAAAGCCCTCACAGTGTTATCCTTTGCTTCACGTGAGTGGATGAAGCCTACTTGATCGTTGGAGATTATGTGTGGGAGAATTAACTTGAGTCTGTTTGCGAGGACCTTTGCGTAAATTTTGACATCCACATTAAGCAAGGATATAGGTCTAAAGTTTTCAGCCCTATCTGGGTTTTTGCCCTGTTTTGGTAGAACAGTAATATGAGCCTCTAGCCCCATCGGGGCAAAGGGAGTTTCCTCTGAAATATCGTTAAAGAGTGAGAGCAGATGGGGTATTAGAATATCCTTAAATCTTTTAAAGTATTGTGTAGTGAACCCATCCGGGCCTGGAGCTTTATGTGCTGGTAGCTGTGTTATTATATTTTTAACTTCCTCATAAGTGATCTGTGCCGTGAGGGATTGATTTTGTTCCTGGGTTAACTGCGGGAGGGGGATATCTTTCAAGTATTCATGCATGTCTTTATCTCTGTCTAAGTGTGGAGCCTCTGTATTATGTAGGTTGTAAAGTTGATCGTAATATAGCCGGAAGGTTTCCACTATCTGGTTTGAGGTATGTAACTTCCTATTCTGTTTGTCATGAATTGATAAGATATAATTTCTATTTATCCTCCTCTTTAGTTTTCTAGCTAGGATTGTGCCACTCTTGTTGTCCCCCTCATAATATTTTTGACTGAGTTTGAATGCCCGGAGCTTACATTCCTTGCCCATCAAGGTATTTACTTGTGTTCTACACTCAGCAATTTTCAAATTGATATCGGCCTGATTGGGGTGGGTAACCAGCAGACCCTCAAGGTGAGCCAGTGTATGAAGTGTATCGTTTAATAATCTATTGGCTTGCTTGGTGTGATGGGTATAAATACTAATTAACTCCCCCCTGATGACCACCTTGTGGGCATCCCATAGTGTTCTACTATCCACTGCTGGGCGTGTTGCTTCATTAATGGAGAAATATTCCGTAATGACCTTTTTCTATGCGTAGGAGGTTTATAGGATCATCCAGGATGCTATCTTCTAGTCTCCAGACATGATGATGTCTGGGGACGTGGGGCCAGCTAAATTCGCATCGGACCATGGAATGGTCAGACCAGGAATTAGGGAGGATCCTTAGACGTGTGACTCTGGCTAAACTAGTGACATCTACCATAAAATAGTCTATACGGGAATGTCTGTTGTGGGGGTTAGAATAGAAGGTGTACTCCTTGCTATCGGGATATAGTATCCTCCATGAATCATGCAAAGTTAGTTCTTTTAAATGTATTTTGACAGAGTTGATTACTTTGTGTGGTACAGAAGAGGTTTGATTAGAGTTGTCTAATACCGGGTTCATTGTTAGATTAAAATCCCCTCCCATTATCACTGCTCCCTTTGAGACCTCCAGTACCAGATTAGTGAGATGTTTGAAGAAGATATCTTGTTTTGTGTTTGGGGAATATACATTTATAAGTGTAACTATCGTGTTATACAATTTCCCTATCAATATCAAAAATCTCCCATTTTTATCTGCGTGTTTCTTAATTAAAGTAAATGGGATCCTTTTACTGATAAGTATGCCAACCCCATTGGTCTTGGAGATGTTGGAGGCGTAATAAGAAGGGCCGAATTTGCAAGAGAACGTCTTAGGTTCCCTACCCCTAATAAAGTGGGTTTCTTGTACAAAAACCACATCTCCCTTTTTCTGCTTAAAGTCTCTGACAGCTATATTTTGTTTATATTGGTTATTAAGTCCCTTCGTGTTGGCAGTGATGAGATTCAAGTTACTTGTCCTGTGTGCCATAGTGACCTTGGTAGGTAGCTAGTGAGAGCCTAGTGTGAAAAGACCTATTACCTGTGAGTCGGTACTGACAATACCCCTCATCGTCCTGTCTTAGATGTAGAGTCGTCTGTGGGCGGAATTGATAAGCTTGGGAAATAAACATCAACAGGTTCCATAAAGTAGTTCGGATGCATTCACATACTGATATTAACCTAAAACTGTTAAATAAATAAAACATAAAACGATGAGCACCAAGAAAATAAAAACAAAAAAACAGTACATAACATAAAACCCCTTGGCTGACTCTGCCAAATAAGGTAAACATTGTATTGAGGAGTTTGCTCGATACCTAATCCTTTGCTATAAATAAATCTGATTTTGGCAAAACAGAGAGAGAAGAAGAAAAAGAAAAAGCAGTTTCAACATATTTATAAACAAGTGTTATTATTTAAGCTAAAACAATTTAACCATCACTTATCCCAAAATGGGCGAACCATAATAACTGCTACCTTCACCACCTTCCCGGCCTCCCCGGGGAAAGACCACCTTATCCAAACATCATTACGGAGAAAGTAACCTGGCAGACTTATCTCCAAGTATTAAACTGAGTCGTTGTCTATAAGAGGCATTTTTCATTTGGCCCCTGGACCCCTATTTGGGCCCCAGGCCTCAAGAAGTATCATCACTGTTACCAGACTGCCTCTCCATAGGCTATGTGAATAATGAAGGGAGATCAATTAATATCCTTGTCGCCACTTGCGTCCCAAGAGGCAGCTTCTTTATGCTTCTTTCTTTTTGGAGACATTTTCATCCAGTTCTGAGAGGAACTCTTGGCATGCTGTTGTTGTTTTGAGGACTCTGGGCCCGCTACTCTGACATCCGAGGGGTGAGGCCGTTGGAATTATAGATTGAGTAGGTCAGATAGTGCTGGTAAGTCCTGTTCATTCCGGTAGGTAACCGTCTGACCCTCATGTGTCACAATCAGGCCGAACGGAAATCCCCACCTATACCTGATGCGTCTGTCTTGTAGAACTTTAGTGATAAACCGGACTTCCTTCCTCTTTTGAATTGTAGATGGACTCAGGTCCAGGAAAATCTGTAAGGTATGGTCTTGATATTGGATATTAGTTGTCATACGTGCTGCTTGCCATATTCTTTCTTTGTCAGTATATCGTAAGAATCTTAATATTATGTCCCTAGGGGGCGCATTCGGTGGAGGGAGGGGTCGCAAGGCCCTGTGGGCTCTATCTAATTCCATGTCTGGGGATTGCTGATCTTTCAATAGAAATTTGAATAGGCCCTGTAGATAATTCGCAATATCAGGTTGTATAACTGCCTCAGGGACCCCTCTAATTCTCAAATTATTGCGGCGCCCCCTATTGTCCAGTTCCTCAACTTTATCTTTCAAAGTCTCTATCTGGGTATGCTGAACATTTGTTTGTGTAGTGATGTTGTCTATTAGTGAGCTCATTGTATCTTGTGATTCTTCTACACATTCTATCCTCTGTCCAATACCAGTAATGTCTCTCTTCATATTTGCTAGGTCTGATGTGATAATATCTTTGAGGGCATCAAAATCTGCCTTGGTCGGCAGGTTAGCAATGTCCGCTTTTATCTGGGATGCATAATCCATAGGGACATCACTTGTGTGAGCGGGTAAAGTGGGAGAGTTGCTAGTTTGTGATGACAGACTGTCAGTGTCTATGTGGGTAATGGCAGGGCTCTGAAAGAAACTGCTAACCGATGCAGGTAGTGAGGCCTGAGATTTAGCGGCCCTCTCTCCCTTCTGCTTAGATTTTGTAGCCATTATAAGGCTAGATAGGTTGTCGCTGTGCTAAAGATATATAAAAGGGTTATTTCTGTATTGCCCGTTGCATAAGTATTGTATTCCGTTTAGAATCCCATGGAAAGATCAGTTGTTGTAGGGAGAATAAGGCAGCAGATGTCTACAAATACTGCGTAGTTAACTGTATTTAGGCCTATTGACCCTATATTTCATTTTTGAAGTTTACTGAAAGTGTCCCCGTAGTCCACCTCTGTGGTAGTATAACATAACATGCCCCAGCAGCCAGATATCTAGTGGAAAAAGTAAACGTTTCTGATCGTGCGTGTCAAGTCCCAAGTTATGAGTTATATAGCCTCTTGTTTCTGTTGTTTAACTCTTTGCCGTCTTCTCTTGGGCCATGCGGAAAGCAATGGCGTCAGGGGCTGCCAGGAGTGTGGGTGTTATGTAGTTGCCGCTAGTTGCAAACGGTGTCTCCCCAAAGGATCCGGCTCGGTATTACATCCGATGGTGCTTTTAGACCTGTGTAAGATCCGACGATCAAGATAGGCTGATTGTGTGCCAGCGCGGTGGTTTCACTAGCATGCGGGCCTCCGCCTCTGCAATGGAGCTGTCTGAGTGCGATACTATGTATCTGTGTCCGGTAACTCACCCCATGTGAAGCCGGGTGTCAGCAAGAGTCAGCTAGCCTGTTAATAGGTGATTAGTCTCAGTTTTGCCCTAGCATCGGGCCAAGGAGTGGTATCAGAGCTCGGAGCTTCAGTGACCAGCAGCCATTTCCTTGCCTGGTCCGGCTCCGCCCCCCCTATATAATACTTTTTTTATTGGACTAACTATACATTTATAAGATGACAAGCTTTCTGAAGAATGTCTTCCTTTTTCAAGTCTGAAGCAATAGACATCCTTCCGAAAGCTTGTCATCTTATAAATGTATAATTATTCCAATAAAAAAGTATAATTGCTAAATGCAATACTCTTGTTATTTTGATATCTAAATCTCTGGACTAACACGGCTACTCCAATCTACGTGTGTGTGTATATATATATATATATATATATATATATATATATATATATATATATATATATACAACACACAGAGAAAGTCCAGCACTCGCTTCCAAGCTCTCAGCTAAGATTAAAAGCAAATCTAGAAAAGTTAGTTACTGCATCTGCCAAATGGGACAAGCCCAGGTACCACATCAAACTCTCTTCCAAAACCTGGATCCCTAATACAGCCATACAAATGCAAACTCTCAATCAAACAAACTGGGATCAAGTCAGGGTTCACAGACTTATGTAATCAACCTTTACATATACAAAACATGGACAGGGACTGCTATCTCACACTGGACTGGGTACACATCCCATGACCCTGCAACATGCTCAGCCCTTGGTGCTATAGCACTCTCAGGAAGCTGTGCTGTCTCCAGAGTCACAGGCAGTTAACCCTAGACAAGCCTGGGTGCAAGGCCCACAGGGAAAATTACAAAATAAATTAATATAACACACAGAGAAAGTCCAGCACTCGTTTACAAGCTCTCAGCTAAGATTAAAAACAAAACTGGAAGTGTTAGTTACCACATCTTGCCAAATGGGACAATCCCAGGTAACATGTCAAGGTCTCTTCCAAAACCTGGGTACCTAATACAGCCATACAAATGCAAGCTCTCAATCAAAAAAACTAGGAACAAGTCAGGGTTCACAGACTTATGTAATCACCCTAGACATATTCAAAACACGGCTGTATTAGGGACCCAGGTTTTGTAAAGAGACCTTGATGTGGTACCTGGGCTTGTCCCATTTGGCCAGATGCGGTAACAAACTCTTCCAGTTTTGCTTTTAATCTTAGCTGAGAGATTGTAAGTGAGTGCTGGACTTTCTCTGTGTGTTGTATTCATTTATTTTGTAATTTTCCCTATGGGCCTTGCACCCAGGTTTGTCTGGGGTTAACTGTCTGTGACTCTGGAGACAGCACAGCTTCCTGAGAGTGCTATAGCACCCAGGACTGAGCATGTTGCAGGGTCATGGGATGTGTACCCAGTCCAGTCTGAGAGTGCAGTCCCCTTCCGTGTTATATATATATATATATATATATATATATATATATATATAGGAACAAGGAAACTCCTCGGCACACCAGGGATAGGTAAAAAGCCAGTCTTTATTTGTTAACAAATAAAAGCAAGATCCTCATACAGCAACATGGTAAAAACAATAAATGAACTGGAACAGGAGGAACAACACCTCCTGTGACATCATACGCGTTTCATGCCTCTGGGGCACTTGTTCACTGATAGAGAACAGGTGGTGTAGGTGCTCTTAATATACAGATTTCTGTCCAATGACATAACATCAATCAAAACACATTTCATTAACCCCTGAAGTTCCTGTCACAAACAAAAAATTCTAGTCTATATAGCCTCTCTATGTGGTACCTATTACAGAAATATGTGCATATGTATATACACTGTAACGTGTATTTGGTTCACAGTGTCACAATTTAATAATGACCATATATACTGTTATTTTTCTTTTTGCATACAACAATGAGATATTGTAATATTAATGCTATAAAACAAGAAATGAAATAAACTCAAGTATAAATGTAGGTATATAATCAAATTGGACATCAAGACCTAATCCTCACTGTAATGTAAATAACAAAAAGGTTTATAATACGTTAATTTAAATAGTATTATATATATAAGGACACTTTTTTTCCCCATAACAATGCATTATAGTCGATTGGTCAACGTTGAACAAACATATTTACATCCATTCTGGAATTCAAACCCGTAGGTACCCTAGTTTTTAAATGTAGAATCCAAAAGACCTCCCTTTCATCCAGTTTCTTTTCCCTATCTCCACCCCGGGGATGTCTAGGGATAAAGTCTATGCCCTGTACTTTCAACAGAGATTTGTCAGAATTGTGAAAATTTCTAAAATGTTTGGCAATGGGCGTTCTTGAGTCAGGGTCCTCTATGGACCTAAGATGTTCCATGACCCGGTCCTTCAAGGACCGTTTAGTACGTCCCACATATTGAATATTACATCCCTGACAAGTCAATAGATAAATTACGTGTGTACTATTGCAGTTTATAAAATATCTTATATCACTTGTCTTGCCTAGTGCTTCTGATCTGCAGGTGTTACCCTGAACTATATGAGAGCATGTTTTGCATCGTGAGGCATTACATTTGTAACACCCCTTGCGTTTTTGTAACCATGTGTCATTTACGACTCTGGGCAGCATAGAGGGCGATAAAATGTTTCTCAGAGTCTTAGCTTTAAGTGACACAAATTTGCAACCTCCCTCCAGGACTCGATTTAATTTTTCGTCACTCTCTAGGATTGGAAGACTCTTTTTAATTATTTTACAGATCTTTCCATACTCCATACTGTATGGTGTAGCAAAAATTGGTACAGAAGTAAAAGATTTCTCATTACTCTCCTTTGTACCCCTTCTGTCTTTTTTGTAAGTCAGAAGTTCTGACCTAGGGACCTTGTCTACTTCAATTTTTGCTTGTGTCAAAATATTTTTTGGATAACCTCGTGATTTTAATCGCTTCACGGTGTCTGCAGCATGCTCTTCATAGGTTTTCGGATCAGTGCAGTTCCGTTTCACCCGAATGAGTTGGCTTTTGGGGATGGAGGCAAAGAGATGTGATGGATGACAAGAGTCATATTTGAGGATACTATTACCTGACGTGGGCTTACGGTATAGTTCAACCTGAATTTCTTCATCTATTGGTCTAATGGTCACATCCAAAAAGTTTAAAGAATCTGCACTGGATTCTATTGTGAAAATGAGGTTTAACCTATTGTTTGACACATATTGGTGAAAAGAGTGAATAGATTCGTTGTCTCCATCCCAGATAAATACCAGGTCGTCTATATAGCGACCATAGTAAATAATAGATTGCCTGAAGGGGTTTGTATCTCCAAAGATGTGGAAGAGCTCCCACCAACCTAAAAATAGGTTGGCGTAGGATGGCGCAAACTTAGCGCCCATGGCCGTTCCACATCTTTGGAGATAGAAACGTCCTTCAAAAAGAAAAAAGTTGTGAGTCAGCAAGTATTCGTTAGCTTGCAACAAAAAAGATATCGTTGCCTCATCATAGTTGGATCTATATCTTAGAAAAAACTCTAATGCCTCCAAACCTTTATCATGAGGTATTGACGTATATAATGAAGAAACGTCCATGGACATAAGAGTGTAACTAGATTTCCATGAAATCTCTTGTATTTGTCTGATAAAAGATGTGGTGTCTTGAATATAACTTGGTAGTGCTAGAACTAGGGGCTGCAAATATATGTCCACCAATTCAGACAGTGGTTCGTTAAGGGACCCTATCCCCGCTACAATGGGGCGCCCTGGAGGATTTAGGGGATCTTTATGTATTTTGGGGAAATAGTGAAACACGGCAGTTACCGGCCACTCAGGAATCAGATATTCTGACATATTGGCCGAAATAATACCATTGTCCATGCCGTATTTCACTACCTCCCTCAATAAACCCTTGTATGCTGCCGTAGGATTGGTGGCCAAAGTACAATATGTATTGCGATCTGATAATTGGCGAGAGGCTTCCAGGACATAATCTTGCCTATTTAGAACTACTAGGTTTCCACCCTTATCGGACTCTCGAAATACAAGATTTTTGTTTGAAGTTAATTGTTTCAATGCTTTATTGTCAGATACAGTGAAATTTTTATTAGAATGTTTGGTACTGTCTGTAGTAGTAGAGGGAGGATTTTTTAAATCACTGTCAAGTTTAATGAGTTGGTTTTCAATGGTTTGTTGAAAAATATCCAACGAATTACCTCTCGTTTGTACTGGATAAAAGGTACTTTTATTTTTTAGTCTAGATATATTTATATCTTGGACAGACGGACCATGTCTAATACCATCAGTATCTAAAAATTGTAAATCTTCCATGTCCTGTATACAGCATTTGTCTTGAAATGTTAAACCACTCTCAGAGTCGTTGATAGGTTGTTTATGTATATAAAAGTGTGTGTATGTGTCTGTATATGTGTTAATATGTATAACACATATAAATACATAAATACAAATGTATACATATAAATCTACACATATTTAGACATTGAAAGTAATGAGTGCGCTAGAGTATTGTAGGCCGCTCAAAACTTTCTCTGGTAAATGTGTTTCACTATGTACTTGTCATATCAATTTGCGTGCTAATTTTAGTGCTGTCCAGTGACAGTGTCTTTGTGTCCTGCACTAGCATTAGCTTGCTTCTTATAATCTGGGCCAAAATGTTTAGACAAAGCAGAACATGGGTTGTCTTTAGAAATGCATGATACATTTTCTCTTGAACCCTTGAATACTTGACTTTACTGTGCGTGTCGTCATTCTATATAGTGGCCTGTACATGATTCAATTTCAATGAACAATTAATACAACCTCTTGTTTCAAAAACCTCACCTTTTGTATGTGACACAAATTCCTTGTTGATATTAATATAGTTACATGAATTACATCTAATTTCAACACAGCTAAATTAAGCCAAGAGCTGTTTGTAGTGATGGTAGCAAACATATTAAGTGACAACAAATTTGGTAAACATACAAATCTACAAACACAAAAGTAGTCAGTCCCAAAATATGTTTACTGCGCTCAAAGCGGAATGAGATCACTGTCTTTGATGTGCAGGAAGAATTGTCATGTACTCCAAAAAGGGTGCAGGTAAAACTTTAAACGTGGAAAGACAGTCGCTGGGCTATGTCACAGTGATACGGGGGACAATACCGGAGATGGAGTACAGGTGTTAAGTGCATATAGGGTGCAAACTCTTACCAGAGCTGCAAATGTATGCTTGTTTCCAGGACTGTTTGCTCCACACGCTGTGGCTGGATCTGGATCCGACCTCCGTCCATAAGCTCCGTTTCCTCTCTTCCGTACTTCCTTACCACCTGACTCTGAATGCTCCAATGATGCAACCCAGTCCAAACCACGTGTGCCACACCAGTTCCTACGTCACCTCTAACCCAAGCACACCTTCCAGTAATCGGTCCGTGACAGTATCCAGGCAAATGAAAAACACACGCCTAGATTATGAGTTGTGCGTTAACAGGGGTGCGCTGCTAACTTGCAGTTTATTCTCACCGCTCACTTTTCTGCAGCGCTGGTATTACGGGTTTTTATCAACCCGGCGTTACCAGGCAAGAAGTAAGCGTAGAGCAAAATTGCACTCCACACTGCACTCCAATACCAGCGCTGCTTAAGTCAGCGGTGAGCTGGTTGTACGTGCTCATGCACAATTTCCCCATAAAAAAAGTCTAACACCTGCAAAAAAGCAGTGTAAAACTCAGTAACGCAGCCCCATTGATTCCTATGGGGAAACTACATTTTGGTTTACGCCTAACACCCTATTATGAACCCAGAGTCTAAATACCCCTAATCTTACACTTATTAACCCCTAATCCGCCGCCCCGACATCGCCGACACCTACCTAAATTTATTAACCCCTAATCTGCCGCCCCCAACTTTGGCGCCACTATATTATATTTATTAACCCCTAAATCTAAGTCTAACCCTAACACCCCCTAACTTAAATATAATTTAAATAAATCTAAAGAAAAATTTCTATCATTAACTAAATAATTCCTATTTAAAACTAAATACTTACTTATAAAATAAACCCTAAGCTAGCTACAATATAACTAATAGTTACATTGTATCTAGCTTAGGGTTTATTTTTATTTTACAGGCAAGTTTGTATTTATTTTAACTAAGTAGAATAGTTAATAAATAGTTATTAACTATTTAATAACTACCTAGCTAAAATAAATACAAATTTACCTGTAAAATAAAACCTAACCTAAGTTACAATAACACCTAACACTACACTACAATTAAATAAATTCCCTACATTAAATACAATTAAATAAATTAAATAAAATTAGCTAAATTACCAAAAAAACA
Source organism: Bombina bombina (assembly GCF_027579735.1). Classification (NCBI taxonomy): domain Eukaryota; kingdom Metazoa; phylum Chordata; class Amphibia; order Anura; family Bombinatoridae; genus Bombina; species Bombina bombina. The sequence goes on along the minus strand of NC_069501.1, from coordinate 1,008,571,197 downwards.
ACAACACTAAATTACAGAAAATAAAAAACAAATTACAAGATCTTTAAACTAATTACACCTAATCTAATAGCCCTATCAAAATAAAAAAGCCCACCCAAAATAAAAAAAAAACCTAGCCTAAACTAAACTACCAATAGTCATAAAAAGGGCCTTTTGCGGGGCATTGCCCCAAAGAAATCAGCTCTTTTCCATGTAAAAAAAAAAATACAAACAACCCCCCCAACAGTAAAACCCAACACCCACACAACCAACCCCCCAAATATAAGCCTAACTAAAAACACCTAAGCTCCCCATTGCCCTGAAAAGGGCATTTGGATGGGCATTGCCCTTAAAAGGTCATTTAGCTCTATTGCAGCCCAAAGCCCTAACCTAAAAAAATAAACCCACCCAATACACCCTTAAAAAATCCTAACACTAACCCCGAAGATTCACTTACCGGGAGAAGGCTTTATCCAAGCGGCAAGATGTCCTCAACGAAGCCGGTAGAAGTGGTCCTCCAGACGGGCAGAAGTCTTCATCCAGATGGCATCTTCTATCTTCATCCTTCCGACGTGGAGCGGCTCCATCTTGAAGACATCCGGCGCGGAGCATCCTCTTCCAACAACGTCTTCTTGATGAACGAAGGTACCTTTAAATGATGTCATCCAAGATGGTGTCCCTTAGATTCTGATTGGCTGATAGAATTCTATCAGCTAATCGGAATTAAGGTTGAAAAAATCATATTGGCTGATCCAATCAGCTAATAAAACTCCTCTTTGTTTTCAGAAAAAAAGGCTATACTCATTTTCCCAGGCAAGCTATGGAAAGAAATTAAGGCTTGTTTACCTTTCTTCTCTGATCCTTGAAAGATATTTTGTGAAATACATTCTGTATACAACAACAGCATGAGGACTAATTTTTATTATGACTAATACATGCTTGTTAATGTGTAGTGGAGACTAGAAGATGATGGGTTATGTGCAAGACTTCGTTAGTGCAGACTCATTAAACCTGTAAGCAGAAGAAACTTGAACAGGAACTTTAACTGAGCACAGACAAACTGAAATGAGTTGGTAACCTGAAAGATTTGTTAGAAGAGCTGCTTCTAAGCAACACAGCAAAACCTGTGCAAAGGAATTGAAGCAGATACTTGTATCCTGTTGCTGTTAAGATGAGATGCTGCTGAAACATCTTCCACAACGTGTTTGTCACCTGATGAGATGAAGTTCCTCCTTTGTGTGATTACTGGGATCTATCTGCCTGCCAGTGAATGCTACCTTAAAGGGACAGTGTACTTGATGTTTTGATTGTTTAAAAATATAATTAACGTCTTTATTAACCACTCCTTAGCTTTGCACATTCAACATTTTTATATTAATATACTTTGTAAACTTTAAACCTCTACATTTCTGACTGTTTCTAAGCCACTGCAGGCCACCTCTTACATCAGTGAATTTGACCAGCTTTTCACAGCCAGACAGTGGTAGTTCATGTATGCCATATAAAAAACACTGGACTCACTCCCATGGAGTTATTTATGAAGCAGCACTATTTGGCTAAAATGCTAGTTTTTAAATAGCATGAGATAAGGGGGGCAGTCTGCAGAGGCTTAGATACAAGGTAATCACTGAGGTAAAAAGTGTATTAATATAACAGTGTTAGTTATGCAAAACTGGGGAATGTTTAATAAAGGGATTATCTATCTTTTCAAAACAACAATTTTTTTGGAGTATACTGTCCCTTTAACAGTTAACCAACAATTAATAATTTAAAGCTAAGTTTGCCTTATGTATAATCATTGCTTTGTTTTAGTATGTTTCAAATATAAATGTGATCCCACATCATTCCAGTGCGCTCTATTTTTGGTGCTCTCCCTAGATTATTGTATGATGCAAAACTGAATATATTTTTTAAAGAGCACAGAAACTTCTAAAGCAAACCGTCTATAACAATAGCATAATATTCTGATCACTTTATAAATCATCTTAATATTAAAAAAACATTCTACTTAAGAAACTTTGCTATTTTTTTATAACACCTGATTGAGCAATACTGCAATAATGCCACTTTGAGGCTGAAATAATGTCACTTTGAGGCTTAATATCTGGATGTACTGGGGAATGTTACAGATACTATTCATCTCATGTTTAATGCAATAGTGTGGTAGTTTGGACTGTGGGGTTGTCTAAAAGTTCTCATATTGCCAAACAACAAATGTAATGTTTCTCCTCTTAGGGTTTTCAGTAACTGAATCTAAGGTAATCAGTCAAATTATTTCATTATTTAAGAATGATAAATATTAAAAAAAAAGAAAAAGAAAATCACAGCAAGCCTAAACAGATACTGTATAAAACAGCCTGTATCATTGTTTTAATTTAAAAAAAAAAAAAAAAAAAAAACTCCAAGCAGTGGGTTATAATTAAAAGAAGTCATTGCAATATGTATTATTCATCATATTACAAGTATTTTACATTTTATTTCTTTTAACTTCAATTTGTGCAGGGTCCATTACTTCTTGCTACAGCCCCTTCTCTTCAGGAAGGCAAAGGAGTATATTTTCCTTTAAAGTGGTTGCTAGGAGACATCTGCTCTAGCTCCAGTCAGCTCCTTGCCCATGCTCAATAGAAGACTTTTGCTGCAAAAAAAATCATGTGACAGTTAAACTTACATTTTATTATTGTAGCTCCCTTATCTCACTACAGACAGTGGCTACACTTAGAATGGCTCATTTTGCAAGAAAACAAGTTGTTTCCTTTTCTTAACACAAGTTGCCTTTTTTATGTTTACGTTAATTTAACATATAAATATATATATACACACATACACTAAATGAACACTGTTTCATATCCCTTTAAATTATTGTTGCATTAGTGCACAGCTATGATATACATCTATTTATTTTAAAGGGACATGAAACCCATTTCATGATTCAGATAGATAATACAATTTAAAAAAAAGTTTCAAATCAACTTCTTTTATCAAATGTGCTTCATTTTCTTGTTATTCTTTGTTGAAAAATCTAGATAGGTAGCGTGCCACACTATATGACAGAAAATAGTGCTGCCACCTAGTGCTCGTAGTAATGTATAACCTTGTTGCATAACTGCTGCCATATAATACTGCAGACACATGCACACTCCTGAACTTACCTTCCTGCATTTCAACAAAAGATAACAAGAAAACAAAGAAACTTTGATAATAGAATTAAAATGGAAAGTTGCATAAAATGTAATTTTTTATCTGAATCATGAAAGAAACATTTGGGGTTTTATGTTCCTTTAAAGGGACACTGAACCCAAAAATTTTCTTTTCTGATTCAGATAGAGCATGCAATTTTAAGCAACTTTCTAATTTACTCCTATTAGCTGATGTTTTTCATTCTCTTTATTATCTTTATTTGAAAAGCAAGAATGTAAGTTTAGATGCCAGCCCATTTTGATGAACAACCTGGGTTGTTCTTGCTGATTGGTGGATACATTCATCCACCAATAAATAAGTGCTGTCCAAGGTTCTGGAATTTATTTTTCAAATAAGATAGCAAGAGAACGAAGAAAAATTGATAATAGGAGTAAATTAGAAAGTTGCTTAAAATTGCATGCTCTATCTGAATCATGAAAGAAAAAATTTGGGTTCAGTGTCCCTTTAACATTGGTCAGACGGTATACTCTGGCGCTATGCACACTACAACTGCCACACCCACTTCAACCTCGGTTGTGAATAAATGTTTAAAAAGGGATCTTTAACCCCTTGAGTGCCAATGATGGCTCTGAGCCGTCGCAGAGTTTCCCACTCTGGTGCTAATGTTGATGACTCAGATCCGTCGCTAGCACTCTCCCACCTTGAGGGAGATCTGGGGGCTCCCACCCGCTCCTACGTTTTGCGTGGTGACGTCACGTGCAATAACGTGATGACGTCACCGTGCAACTTTATTTATAGTTAACAATGTTAAGTATAGGAGGAGGAGGCATGCTGCTTAGAAGCCTGTATCTCAGGCATCTAAGCAGCTACAGACCCCCAAGACCCATCATTGGAAAGATAATCGCCTAACCTTTCCAACAGTTTAAGTCTTGGGGGTCTGAAAAAATAAAAAAAAGTTTAAAAAAAATTGTTAAAAACATTAAAAAAAAACATTAAAAAATCTTAGCACCCAGGTGGGAAAGTGCTTAGCACTCAAAAGGTTAAAGGGACATTTTTTTCCATGAAAAATCTATTTCAAAAAGTGCAGTGCTATTTTTGTTTTAAAAAGATTGAAGTTTCTGTATTGAATACACCAGATTTGATGTGGGAGTTGCCCCTATCAGCCAGTGAGCAAATAATTGCCTATTTATTAGTTTGTTTTTTATGAACAAGCACCTCCTTTTGCTTTCATTTATGTGATATAAATAGTACATAAGGGATAAACCTCCTATTATGTCCTACGTTCTCTGAACTAACTTATAATAAAAACAAAGCACCACTGCTTGGGGAAAAGACCGGTCATGGTCACGTTTATTAAATAAACATTTAACTCTGCCAATATTATCCAATAGCAGGCAGTTCTTTAATAACTTATCTGAACTTGTAGCAAGTTCCTTAAAGCTGGTGGCGGCATCTTCTCACTAACCTAACCCCTACTGATTGACGGTCAAGGCCCCTCCGATGTTTGCAGCGTGGCACAGGGTTGCTCACGCTCATTGGCACAGAAAGAGAGATTTGTTATGGAGAGCTCTTCGGCCTGCAGCTCTTTAAAGGGAGAGGAACCCCTAAGCCGGCACTTGGGGGGCAATACCTCTCCCCGTGTTCGGGCCATCACTCTGCTCTCTCCGTGCCCGCTCCCAGGGCCTTGCCTGACTGCCAGCTAGGGCATACTTCAGCCAACCCAGTAAGGCAACCACTCCAACCGAGTCGTACAACACGCCTGTGAGAGGTGGATGACTATTTTACAACCCCAGGCTTATGGGGATAGTTCAACTAAACCTACCCCCGCCGGGGCAAAAAACGTAGAAGCGGGGGGCGTGTCCGGGCTTGGACCCAAGATGGCCGCAAAACTGGGAAGCTCTGTATCCAGATTTACAATCCGCCTTGTTATCTGATAATTGTGTACTCATCCAGCCTGAAATTGTGCCTTATGATATAACTGAGGATCCCCTGAGTTGGATAATATATATATTGAACACATCAGACTTTCCCAGACTGGACTGCTGGGCTCTTTTGGCGGCTCTGGTGGAGAAAGGGCTCACCCCCCCCCCCCGGGAAACCGGGTAAGCAGTGTAAGTTAAGGCTACCTGCATTGAGAGCTGACCTAAAGCTTTATACACTATTTTCTGAATATGGGGGACCTTCTATTATGCCAGATACAGGCTTTATTTGCTGAATTCGACCGGCAAATGCACAGCCGATTTGACCGATTGATGGCGCCGGCAGGAACCCAAAATATGGAAGAGGATATGTCACATATGGCTGAGAGGAGGGGTTGCTCCCTGCAGCGTGGCGATCTGCAGATGTCCCGGCACACATTCAGTGTGTGAGGCAAGCAGGCATCAGCCCATTAGCAACTGAATCCGGAGACACCGCTCCAAATGCTGAGACAGGCGCAGCTTGGGATGCCCCTTCACAGAGAGACCTGCTGCGCTTCCACACTGCCCAAGAATATGGGCCGAGAGCCGCAAGAGGGAATTCTCCGTCGCAGAATGGCGTCCACACAGATATGAAGAGTCCTGTGCTTATTCAGGCTACCATGATGGCACTTACCGGAGAGCACCCTGGCGCAAGATCACATTGGCGAATACAGCAGGGGGTCCTGAGAGGAAGGATTGACTCCGCTGAGATTGCTCTGCTGACCGGGTTGGGACTTTGTGGACTCCTCAGAGCCGGTATCGGCTAGATTTGTTTTCCCCGGTGGTGGAATATGGGCTAAGTATACTCTTAGCAACCCGATTGACACTTAGCATTCACAGTGCGCAATTGGCCTGAACTGTTCTCCTATGATTATTAGAAACATGCCTATATGTACTTTCGTTTATTATGTCCCTCCCGCACGTGTAAAACTAAAAAAATGCTTAGAGCAAGGTAACGCTGTGACTTTCAGATATATATCCATGTTATGTATTTTTGTAAATATTATTGGGTTGCTATATATATTATTGCGGGTTTGTTTGCATGCCTATACTTCTGCATTTAAAACTTGTTGAATCAGGATTATTGGCTGTATTATGTTGCTAACCCAGTACACTGTACTTTACTTAACTATAGACACCTTGCTGTGTTAGAGTTGTTGCAGTATCGTTTCTTAGCTTCAGGAAATCCCCCCTGGACCTATAGTTAGTGGCCTTCAGTTCATAAGGTTTAACCCCACAACCTGACATGCTGCCTCTCTTTCTTTGTAGTAATTACATTGCAGACCGCAACTACGTAGACTGCCCTGCTGAATTCTTGTACCCCATAGTTTTTGGATGTGTGGTGAGGTAAATATGCAGGATGCTTATGTTACTTATTACCCGGGAATAACTGCCATTATATTGACTATATATCTGAGGGTAATCAGAGATTAGTATAAATTGTGTACAGGCCGCCTGTGTCACTTAATATCATATATTGAGGGTATATCCGTTCTCTGCATATGTAATATATTAAGCAGCTTGGGTATACCACTTGAAGTCCAGTTGTAAGTTGGGATTTTCATCTCTCACTGAGCTGTTTTAATGCTGTGGGGTTCTCATATATAACGCCCAGAGGCCCGTAAGGAGTCTGTGAGAGATTAAAGCAGCAATATTTGAGCTTGTACTATACGCTCTGCCAACTGATAGTAGCTTCTAATTTCTCTGTTCCAGGTACAAATTTTATTTATTCACTCTGCGCATGGGTTCAGGTTTGCAAATGTTGTTAGTTTTATGAATGCCTCTATTTGTTGCTTGTACGCTTGGTTATATGTTTGTAAAAATACATGTGTGGGTGTGTGCCAGTGTATGGATGCATCTGTTGTGAACACTGTTCAGTATTTCTACCGCACTCATTATGCGGTTCGACGCTATGTAGAGTATTTTGTCAACATAAGGTCAGGATAGGAGTTAAATACATAGTATGGGTCAGTTAAGGTCTGTAGGAGATACCCAGGATATTTGTCACAAAATACCATCTCATATCGTATAAGACTTCTTATGACAAAACATGTATTTAAGATTACAGCTCTTAAATCTTTTACATATATTACCAAAGAGAATATCTTTTTATCTAAAGAGACCTTCGAGGGCCCGTGTAGCTCAAACCCCAACATGTACCTCTCATTACTTCCCACCACATGGGGCCCAAGACAGGCCATATCCTGTCAATTGAGGTATGCTGAATCCATGTTCCTGAATAGTCTGAGGGGGTTTTGTGACTAAAAAGTATATAAACTATCTTCTATCTGATCATTTTCAAATGTAATGTTCTTTAGTTATAGTTTTGTTGAATATATCAAGGACAATTACAAGCCTGCAGTTGTTATGATTTGGTTAATGAAATTAGGCTTACACTAAGCTGATTGTTTCAATTTGTGTTATCTGTCCTATCATAAATGCACTTATGTAAAATGAGGTAATGTCCATGGCTAGTGAATACACCTTATATAGATGTGAAGACATGCTTGTTTAATCCATCATGTAATTCCTGCTGTATGTCAAATGGGCATGTTGCCATGATGATTTTTTTCTGAAACTGTATTTTTGTTTGCCATATTGCCTCAATAAAAGATTATAAAACAAAAAAAAAACAAAACAAAAAAAAAACGTAGAAGCGATACCTTCTTGCCGTCACATACCTTTATCCAGGGATGGGCAGGCGGGGAAAATTCTCCTTGAAGTCTGGAAGCAGGAAGAGGCTGGATCCACTGCAACAGGACCCTATAAAGGCAAGAGGTACACCCGCCCACCCACTTGCAACATTGTAACATACACACACTAGAACACTCCAGACTTCAAGTTAGCTATCCCTTAATTTTGCTACAGGCCCACTAGAGGGCCCTCCACTGCCATAAGGGATAAACCTTCTATTATGTCCTACGTTCTCCGAACTAACTTATAATAAAAACATGTAAAATCAGTGGATATAGGAGGCGCTATAGAGCCGTAAGATATATAGATATAAATAAATGTAAATTTCACTGTATCGTGACCAGTTAAAACATTCAAAAAATTAAAAATCCAAAATTCCAATGACCCTTAAGGGATACGTTAAAATACTATTTATGTGCAAAATCTGTGATAAAAAATCGGTGATAATTAAAAATAAAGGAAAATATCTACGTATATATATATATAAAAACAATTTATCCAAGTGAAAAATCAAAGTGAAATAAATGCAGTATCAAAGTGCAATCAATGATCAAGTGACAATAATTAGTAAAACACAGATGTGATATTTAATAAGTCAATGCATAAAAGGTTGACACAAACAATCCATATAACAATCAATCATACATAAAATAAAGTAAAACCGGTTAAACATACACACTATACATAACCCCTCAGATTCCCCAAATCAAATGGGGCTGGCAGAGAACACCTATAATGACTGTGTTCTAATCTTGGTGTTAGTAGTTCAAGGGGATCCCCCAAAGAAGATGGTCCAGAATGACAATGTGGGTTTAATTATTGTAAATCCAAAGATATAAATGTTAATGTTTCTGAATGGTGCCGTTATATCCCCAGTCTTATTTGGTCACAAATAAAAGCCCACAATGGTATAGAGCTCCTTCCTTAATGTTCTCTTAGTTAAAGGCAATCAAGTATTTATAACTTAGCCGGGAGGCTCTCCTACCTTCTTACAAGTGTCTGCCAGCGATCTCCTTACCTGGCCCGACACTCCGGCTGCTCCTTTAGATGTCTGCTCAGCGAAAATCCCGTGAGTGACGTCACCCGGTTCCGGATCCTAGGTGACCACTTGCGCAAGTGTTTGTTTCCACAGGATGTCCTCTGTACGCCAGGGTACAGAGAGTTCACTTCAGCTTCGGTCCTCCAAATAATCGCAAACAGTAGCAGGACCACTCCCAGCGGGGAGACCACCAGATCCAGGAACAGACGCTCCCGGAACGGCCCAATGACCCTCCCCAATACCAATTCCTTGGCCAACTTCTCCCTTACCACGTGAGGGAATTTGTAAGCTGATTTCAGGTTATGATGAACCGTAGAACCTTCTACGGGCGAAGTTATCAGAATCCTGAAACCCTCCCTCAACCCTGACGACAGGATGACCACCGCCTCCTGATCAGGTAATGCGCCAACCATGGCGCAATTGCCTCCACTCTAAGTGGAGTTGGGGCCCTTGACCACAGCGCCCCCTCTGGGATTCTGCGTGGCACTTCCAGCGTCCCTCCTTTTCGCGCACTCCAAACTTGGGTGCGGTCCGCTACAAATCTTACAGATGTGGCGAAAGAAACAATTCGTCCCTCTGTCACACTGTTTGTCCTGAAACTTCCAGCATTCTCTCTCTCTCTTCTTCTGGCATCGGAGGGAACGCATGGCACCGGGCCTGCCCCCCGTTGGCGGTGAGGTGGACCATTCCCGCCCCAGTTTGGACCACAAGTGCATATCCTGTGTTCCAAAGTGCAATATGGGGTTCCCCACCATCTTTTTGCGGAACGCCACATCATAATCCCGCCATGCACCCTCTTTAAACCTTGTATGTATATCCCCAATGCTGTCCTGATATTTAAAGAGATTATGCCCCTGGGTGGGCCATCTGTCAACATAACAAGATGCCAGCACCCTAAAGCCCGTCTGCCACTCCTCATACATCTCTGGACGCCACACTTTTTTGGGGCCGGACCCTTCAGCCGCCCTCTCCTTAGCTCTGCAAGCCTCTACAGATAGTTCGTAGATATTGACATATCGATCTTCCTGTATTTTCTTAATGACCCTTGCCTTAAAGTGCCCATACAATGAGTGGACCAGGCGCGGGTATGTAGCCCTGTGCACCGCCACCTTCCATGGTACTACCTGGCCAGGCGTCAGTGCCGCCACCACCACCAACTGTGATAAAGGAGCACCTTCAACTACCCCTTGCGCGACCGCCTTCGCCTGCACTTGCGCTGCCACTAATTTCTTTGTCATTCTAAACATCTGGTGCTGCCCCTTCCCAACTAACCCTAGCCCTGCCTCACTATCAGAACCTGAGTCACTAGAGGAAGAACCCATGTTTGTGTGTGATGTCAGTGATGGTACACTCACCAGACTGCGCCGACTGCTGCGTTGTCCCGGAAGAAGGGGGCTGCTGGTCGGCTGACGCTGTTGTAGAGGGCTCCAAGCCACCTCTGGACACTGTGTTCTGGCTGCTTGGTCCAGCCTGCATTCTCTACTCACCTGCAGCAAATCCCTGCGAAAAGAAAGCAGACTGGGGAGTACTCTGAGTGGCAGTTAGGGCCCCAGGAGGACCACAGCCATACCTTTCAGCTCCCCTCGCCCCCTCCTGCACCCCTAAGGCAGCTGCCACAGCTCTCCGGATCATGTCCTCTTGCACACACATGACCTGACTCACACACTCCCTCACCTCATGCTGTACGCTAGCAGTAGGTAAACTTCCACCCAAGTTCTCACTCACACCACTTGATTGCCTGTCCAGAGCTTCCACAGCATGGCCCAAGCCCCCAGACATACTGATATCATGACCTTCGTGCACCCTGGGACACACCCTTGACACACCACCAGACCCAGTCAAGCGGCTTTCCTGATGCCTGAGACCCCCTGTGTGAAAACCTCCTAGTGCAGCGTTACTGGTGTCATCAGCGCCTCTGCCACTATTGATGCTCACTACCGGAACATGCCCCTGCTGTCTGGGCTCCCCCGGATCCCTCCGCACTCTCTCTCTCGCCTCCCGGACCCCCCCCCTACCCTCTGAGGCTGTCGCCGCCACCCGGAACCTCCCCAACTTACTAGGGGCGCTTCTGGATGGTGTTCTAGGCCTGGATGCAGGGCGTCTTCTCCTGCGTGCGCGCCTGCGCTCCTCCCCCCCACGCCCCGACAACAAAGTAGGCCCAGGAGCCAAGTACGCCGGGAGCTGCTGCAGAAGGGCCACTCCAGGAGGATGCTGCTCCCCCATGGCCCCCACACTACTTTGGGCCTGCACTGGTAAAACATGGGCGGGAGTAGAACTAACAATGACAAGGGCCGCCCCCTGAATCCCCCCCAGGGCCCTAGAGCCAGATCCACCCTCAGCCCTACTCCTAGGGGGCAAATACAACTCCCTCCTCACTCTCCGCCTTGCTGAAATAGTGGGCCTAGTCGCTATACGAGTTTGGGGGGTAGGGGGTATCACATTGTCCTGATCTGATGCCTCCTTTTCCCTTCCACGTCCCCTCCGCCATGATGGCTCTCCAACCGCATCCCTGTAACGCAGGGGAGGCAAGGAATTACGCCTGGCACGCTCCATAACGACAGAAGGCTTCAATTTGAAGAGATTCAGCACAGAAGAAAATTCTCCTTGAAGTCTGGAAGCAGGAAGAGGCTGGATCCACTGCAACAGGACCCTATAAAGGCAAGAGTTACACCCGCCCACCCACTTGCAACATTGTAACATACACACACTAGAACACTCCAGATTTCAAGTCAGCTATCCCTTAATTTTGCTACAGGCCCACTAGAGGGCCCTCCACTGCCAATATCTCTTTAAGAAGAATATCCAACTATTTTGTATACAAGCCTGTATTAAGTAATGCAAAAGATGACATTTTGATTTGTTTAATGCATAACCACAACATATGATTTCTCTGTTTTAATGGACTGAACTATACAGCAAGGCAGATTTCATAATAGTTAGCAGCAATGAACTGAAGTCTGCCCACTTGCTCTGCGTAAAAACTTTTTAGTCTGTGCATCACAGTGGTAAATGGTTGCTTTAAAATGAGTTTTTCGAAACAACATCAGCTTTAATTGCTTTTATTTTAATTGAATTGCCCATTGGTTATCATAGCAGCCACCGCTATATGAAGATTATAATGTGAAACACTTTGCAGTGTCATTATTTGTAACTGGCAACACTCTCTGAATAAGATGAATACACCACAGGCAGGACTGCGCAAAAACGTTCTACTGGGATTTACGTAGTGAGACAAATAATTGAAAAAATTAAAATGTTTTTTTTCCCTGCCGTGTTGACTTATGTTTTTTTAACCCTTGTAATCTTGACAATACATTTACTACACAGGCTGTCTGCATAGATGAATGAACAAGGGAATCGGTGTGTGACTAGATCCTAGATTTTAACCCCTTCAATGCTGGATACATCAACAAATTATTGTCGACAAATACAAAATGATCATGTTTTCAAACAATAGGAGGGACAGCTACATATGCAAAGATTTTTTTTTTTTTTTTTTTTAAAGGTGAAGCATATAATACAGAGATGAACAGCATAGTGCAAAGGGGGGAAACTATGACCCATAGGACTTTTATTGGAAGAAACATTTCACATTTTCTCAGTATTCCTCTGCAATATAAAATGTATTTTTAATACACACCAGTAGCAACATGACTCAGTTTCTTCATTTAGTTCAGCTCAGTTACTTTGTTATTATATTTTCATTAGTTAACCCTAACCCTAACACCTCCCTAAGTTAAATATAATTTTAATTAAACAAAAAAATATTCCTATAATGAAATAAATTATTCCTATTTAAAACTAAATACTTACCTATAAAATAATCCCTAATATAGCTACAATATAACTAATAGTTACATTGTAGCTATTTTAGGATTTATATTTATTATACAGGCAACTTTGTATTTATTTTAACTAGGTACAATAGCTATTAAATAGTTAATAACTATTTAATAGCTACCTAGTTAAAATAAGTACAAAATTACCTGTAAAATAAATCCTAACCTAAGTTACAAATACACCTAACACTACACTATCATTAAATTAATTAAATAAATTAACTACAATTAGCTAAACTAAAATACAATTAAATAAACTAATCTATAATACAAAAACAAACAATAAATTCCAAAAAATAAAAAAAATTACAAGAAGTTTAAACTAATTACACCTAATTTAAGCCCCCTAATAAAATAAAAAATCCCCCCAAAATAAAAAAATGCCCTACCCTATTCTAAATTACAAAAGTAATCAGTTACCAGCCCTTAAAAGGGCTTTTTGCGGGGCATTGCCCCAAAGTAATCAGCTCTTTTACCTGAAAATAAAAATACAATACCCCCCCCAACATTACAACCCACCACCTACATACCCCTACTCTAACCCACCCAAACCCCCCTTAAAAAAAACTATCGCTAACCCCCTGAAGATCATCCTACCTTGAGTTGTCTTCACCCAGCTGAGCCGAATTCTTCATTCAAGGTGCACAGAGGAGGTCCTTCATCCAGTAGAAGTCTTCATCCAGGCGGCGTCTTCAATCTTCATCCATCTGGAGCGGAGCGGAGCCATCTTCAAAGGAGCCGACGCGGAGCCATCCTCTTCAACCGACGTCTTCCCGACGAATGAAGGTTCCTTTATGCGACGTCATCCAAGATGGCGTCCCTTCAATTCCGATTGGCTCATAGGATTCTATCAGCCAATCGGAATTATGGTAGGAAAAATCTGATTGGCTGATGCAATCAGCCAATCAGATTGAAGTTCAATCCGATTGGCTGATCCAATCAGCCAATCGTATTGAGCTCGCATTCTATTGGCTGTTCCAATCATTTGTTAGAGCATGTAAATTTAAGACTAGCAACTCTGCATCACTATGTATTTAACCCCAATTTCCACTCATGACCAGCAGTGATATAGGGGTCCTGAGCGGTGCTTCAGTTATGGGCCCGATCAAATATGTGGCGACAGGTGCAAAACCCAGCATTGCCAACTTTTAGTCTAGTCGAGCGATCACATATACAGCACAGCAGACAAGTTACGCACGTATATTTTACCCGTCACCGGCAGTTTTTACTCTCATAAACTAAAATAGAGCTGGCATCGCCAGTTGGTATCACATATACAGCGCAAAGACTTATGCACACAGAATGGAGATATTTTATTCCAATTCCACCTCACCACACATAGGCAGACACAGCAAGCTTTGCACTGACTAAAAAAGTACCGTAATTTCCTGGAAGCCTTAACAAACACCTAACGCATGCACAATATGAACCCCTAATCCACCATCCACTCACATCGCAATGAAATAAATAAACTCTATAACCACTAAACCATCATCCCCCCACATCACAAACTACCTAATAAACGCATTAACCCCTAAACCGACATCATTGCAAACACCTAATAAACAGCTACCATTACAGAAGATAACAAACTAAATTATCCAAAATAAAAAAGTTATTCCTATTCTAATACCCCGTTAAAAAACACCCCAAAATAAAAAAAAGACCCTAATCTATAAATAAACTATCAATAGACCTTAAAAGGGTCTTTTGTGGGGCATTGCCTTAAAGTTAACAGCTCTTTTGCTAAAAAAAAATAAACCAATTACCCCCTAACATTACAACCCCCCACCCCTCCAACCCCCCAAAATAAAAAAAAACCTAAGTAAAAAAAAAACTAATCTACTCATTTCCCCAAAAAGGGCATTTGTATGGGCATTGCCCTTAAAAAGGAATTGAACTCTTTTTCGTAGCCCATAAAAAATAAGAAAAAGTCCTAATCTAAAAAAAAACAACTAACTAACCCCAAAATAGGTACTCACAGTTGCTGAAGTCCGACGATCCATCTTCTTCCCAGCTGCAAAAGGTCAACATCCCAGCGGCTCCATCTTCATCCATCGCGGGTCCATCTTCTATCTTCTTGGTGGAGGCACGGAGGCAAAGCGGTCGGCGGCGGCAGTCATCGACAGCATAGAGGTCTTCTTCATGCGATCATCTGCTGAACACTGAGAATTTAATGCAAGATACCCCTTTTATATTGGGGTATTCTTGCATTCCTATTGACTGAAAAAAATCACATCAGCCAAAAGGTGGAGAGCTGCTTGCATCCTATTGGCTGATCAAATCATTTTTGATAGATTAACAGGGGGTATTAGATTAGGAATAAAAAAAATGCAAGTTTCTAAAATATTAGAAAAAAGCAGGGGGCGCAAAATATTTTAAAATGATCCTAGCACCTATAATAGTATTGACAATGAAAGATGCAAAACAATAAGTTTTAATAAGAAAATAAAAAGAGAACATACATAAAAATATAAAAAATATATAGAAAAATATATATATAAAAAAAAAGAAAATGAATAAAAAAAATAGAAAATAAAAAAAAATGATGATAAAAAAATAATAAAAAGGGAGGACTTCCGGGCAGCAGCCATCACTGGTCGCACTGAGCTTCAGCTCCTGAGCCCTTCACCACCCTTCTTCTCATTTTGGGTTGTAAAATCGATATCAACATATCTAATCAGGTGGAGAGGTTAAACTGAGGACGCTCTGACCCAAGAGATAGGGTTTTGGATCGTAGTGTGGCTCCTAAGCCCTCAGTACTGGACTTTATAGTTTGAGGCCTTCCCCTATTTCTGAAGCCTCTTTTGTCCTAACAACTGCTGCACCTGTTGCATAGCCAATGCCCTACGTGGCAAATTACTAACAATGGAAGATACTCAGATTGGTATTGCTGAGCTGATCTTACTTTTAGAAGATTACAGAATCCAAATCTGCAAAGCTATAAGACAAGCATTCCACCCAGATCCTCGCAACTGCAAACAAGTAGAAGAGCAGTCACAGGTTGCAAATACCCCCAGTTCTTCTAAGGAGGAAATCGCAGCAGCAGAGAAGAATCTTGGTCCCAAGACCTGTAATTTCAATCCTTCCTATGCTGCCTCACAATCCAATACTGTTAAAGGGATCTACACTGCGAAACCGGATGAAGGTAGCAGAGCTATGGGGCCTTGGCTCTTGTCACCCCAACCGCAGCTCCATGAGGAAAATGAGGCGGAGACAATCCTGATGTGTACCGCAACTACTGCTAACACAACCATAGAGGACTGTAATAGTGAATATTTATCTAAAGGCTTACCGTCAGCTAAAGGAAATAACCCTATGGACACTCAGACCCAGCATGGCTTCAAGCACCACACTGTCAGAAAGAAGGTTCGAGCTCCTAAGAAACCTTGGGGTAAATTTGTCAACTCCCAACCAGCGACCAAGAAAGCTGTTGAATTCATGGATCGACACTAGCCTAAGTACTTCTGAGATTTTGGAGACAACGGCCGGCGCCATGATGTGTCCTGTGATCGGATTTGAGATGACAACAATTTTCGGGGACTGTTGCCCCACTCCTTAATCCAGTCGAGGACCGGTAGGATCGTGCCAGTTGCTTTATTATATTCAAGCATCACTGTTTATTGTGCATCTGTTAGTATACCATCAGTCAGAATGTTTATTTTTATATATCTCCTTCAGTTACATATATCTCTATATTGAGCTCTACAAAGACCCAAAAGTGGTCTATCATTTACTACCTTCTGATAACTATTTACATGAGTGGTCAAGGGTCCAAGAGTGGCCAAATATATTGCAAATAGAAGGTATCTTTAAAAGAAAAAATCTGAGGTTCCCTGTATAGTTTCATGTCATGTCTTGGTTTGCTATAAAGCAAAGTATTAAGTGTACCTGACAAACGCCTAGATTTGGAGTTTTGTCTGTAAAGACCTGCGGTGCTAACAAGCCTTTTTTTTCCAGCGCACCCTTAAGACAACGCTAGTATTACGAGTTGTCTGAATGGCTGCGTTAGCCTCAGTAAAGTAAGTGTTGAACCAATTTTAGCTCCACTTCAACCCTCAATACCAGCGTTGCTTACGGTAGCGGTAAGCTGGAAAAACGTGCTCGTGCACGATTTCCCCATAGGAAACAATGGGGCTGAGCTGGCTGAAAAACCAAACACCTGTATAAAAACAGCGTTCAGCTCATAACGCAGCCCCATTGTTTCCTATGGGGAACCAGTTTCTAAGTCTACACCTAACACCCTAACATGAACCCCGAGTCTAAACACCCCTAACCTTACACTTATTAACCCCTAATCTGCCACCCCCACTATCGCTGACACCTGCATTATACTATTAACCCCTAATCTGCCGATCCGGACACCGCCGCAACCTACATTATCCCTATGAACCCCTAATCTGCTGCCCCTAACATCGCCGACACCTATATTATATTTATTAACCCCTAATCTGTCCCCCCCAACGTCGCCGCCACCTACCTACACTTATTAACCCATAATCTGCTGACCGGACAACACCTAATCTAAACCCCCTAATAAAATAAAAAAGCCCCCCAAAATAATAAAATGCCCTACCCTATACTAAATTACAAAGTATCGGAAGATTAGGGGTTAAAAAAAATTATTATAGGGTTTGCTATGTGGGGACCTCGGTTTAGGGGTTCATAGGTAGTTTATGGGTGTTAGTGTACTTTATAGCACTGTAGTTAAGAGCTTTATATTCACGCGTTAGCCCATAAAGCTCTTAACTACTGACTTTTTTTGCGGTTGGAGTCTTGGCGGTAGAGGGTCTACCGCTCACTTCTTCCAAGACTCATAATACCAGCGTTAGCCATATCCCATAGAAAAGATAGGATACGCAATTGACGTAAGGGGATTTGCGGTAGCCTCGAGTCGCGGAAGAAAAGTGAGTGGTAGACCCTTTCCTGCCTGACTCTAAATACCAGCGGGCATTAAAAAGCAGCGTTAGGACCCCTTAACGCTGCTTTTTAAGGCTAATGCAGAACTCCAAATCTAGGTGTATGTTTGTATAACATGTATGCAATGTTTTCTTTTTCTTTGTTCTGTATGCTTGAGAACCTCAATTAAAAATATATAAATAAAAAAATAAAAATAATTTAAAAAATGATAAAAATGTATAAAAGTTCTTGAGTCAGCCCCTCTTCCTGCTCCTCTTCCTGTGGATTGGACTTGCAATGTGGATCTAAAAGAAAATATAAAGAAGATCACCTCATAGTGCAGTTATCTCAATGCTGGAAGTGATAAACAATATAGGGCCGATTTATCATCTTCGGGCGGACTTGATCCGCTGTATCGAATCATGTGCGCCCTACATCAATAAATGCCGACAGCATACGCTGTCGGCATTTATCATTGCACAAGTATTCCTTGTGAAATGCTTGTGCCTTACTGCCACATGCACATTCACTAGCAAGGGGTGTCAATCAATCCAATCATATCCGAAACAGATGTATTGCGGCCGATTGACGCTTTGATAAATCTGCCCCAATGTGTGTACTTCAAATTCTTACTCACAAGGTTATATGCACTTGGAGTGCAAATAAAGCAAGCTGGGTTTTGCAGTCTCCAGCTGACTGATAGTGATGTTGGCTTCTTCCAATTCAAGGACATCAAAAGGGCTTCCCATAGTGCAATCAAACACTTATATAAGATGTTGTTTTAAAGAATAGTGAATAAAGTGAATACTCACATTTATGTTTGCACGAAGAGTCAGTGCAAACAGAGCAGCTGTCTAATCAAAGAAAGTTGTTGCAGAATAGAAACAAAGGTTCCTGAGGATGTGATACACTCCCAAAAGAGGTATAATATACTGTAAGTAGTGCAGACTCAGTGAACTACTTAAAATCACAGGTTTTAATGTAGTAAAAACATATAAAAATATATAAAAGCATACAACGCGTTTCTCAGCACATAAAATGGCATTGCCTGATGAAACAGCTGTTTTTGTGCTGAGAAACGCATTGCATGCTTTTATATATTTTTATATGTTTTTACTACATTAAAAACTGTGATTTTAAGTAGTTCACTGAGTCTGCACTACTTATATTATACCTCTTTTGGGAGCGTATCACATCCTCAGGATCCTTTGTTTGTTTTTATTCTGGAACACCATCCCAGGGAGACTTTCTTTGATTAGACAGCTGGTGTCTATTATATCCAGCCTGCACTGTTTGCACGTAAATGTGAGTATTCACTTTATTCACTACTGTTTGAAACAACATCTTATATAAGTGTTTGATTGCACTATGGTTAGCCCTATGTTCTGTTTATATTGAAGGGCTTATATATCCAGGATTTCGATATCCTTGAATTGGAAGAAGGCGACATCACTATCAGTCAGCTGGAGACTGCAAAACCCAACCTGCTTTTTTTGCACTCATTCCAATTGCATATAACATTGTGAGTAAGAATTTGGCTGAAGTACACTCATATTGTTTATTATCACTCCCAGCATTGAGATAACTGCACTATGAGGCGCTCTTCTTTATATTCCTTTTAGATTAGATTAGGATTAACTTTTTTTTTATTTTGGATAATTTGGTTTGTTATTTTCTGTAATGTTAGTTTTTTTTAATTTTTTTTGCAATTGTAGCTTTTTTATTTTGTGTAATGGTAAGTTTCATTTAGTAATTTAGTTTTTTTTATTTTCTGTAATGGTAGTTTTTTTTTTTAAAGTAATGTTAGGGTTTTATGTTAATTAGTTTTTTTATTTGTTATTATTTTTTATTATTTTTTAGTTATTATCTTTTTAATTTATTTCACTGTATTTTATTTTGGGTTAAATTATGGGTGTTAGGTTAGGGGGCTTAGTTATTAGGTTAATACTTTGCTTTGTGGGGGGGTTGGCAGTTTAGGGGTTAATAGTGTAATCAGATACTTTGCATTGTGGGTGGTTGTGGGTTAAAGTGTTAATAGTTTAATTAGGTGTTTGCGTTGTGGGGGGTTGGCTATTGAGGTGTTAATAGGTTATTTAGGTGTTTGCATTGTGGGGGTTGTTGGTGGATGGCGGATTAGGGGTTAATACGTTTATTAGATATTGCGATTTGGGGGGATGGCGGATCAGGAGTTTGAATGGCGTTTTGACGTGTCAGTTTATTTGCGGGTAAGATTTTTACGCGTGATTTCAACTTTTTTTTTGTTATACTGGTGTAAGTTACTGGCGACGCCAGAAATGTGTATTTGCGCACATTTCTGAACCTTGTCAGTTTGTTTGACTTACGGCAGTATATAATCTGTTATGTGATTCACCCGATGTTCAAGGTGAACATACGGGCGACGTGGGTTTCAGCAGTTGCACTGAAACTTACTCCACATATGTAATCTTGCCCTATGTGTTTAACCCCACAAATGGGTTAAACACATAGAAGTGCAGGGTTGCTGTACATACAATTACATGCTTTAGCAAATGAATATATAATCATTGGCTAAAATGCTACATGTTGGCTAAATTGTGTTTTAGTTTTGTATTGTGAGTTGTTCTTCCTTATAAAAGAGACCAAGTTCTTGCATGGTGAGTAGACAAATTAGAGATGTACATAGCTGCTGCCTCTGTGCTTCAGATATGCTTACACCTTATCTGTTTCTCTTGCAAAATGAATCAAGTGAATTTCATCTCCTTGTAATAGCTTTATATTTTTTTTTATTTTGTTTTGTAAATGCATTGTTTTAAGTGGAGGGGGCGACATTTGTGCAGCCACGGGTGGTAATACAAATTTAACTTCCTGCCACTTAAATCTCCATCCATGAAAGGCCCATTAGTATAATCGCATTTTCTGCTTGCTCTACATCAGCTGAAAGAGCAGTTCTGCCGCTCTCAGTGACAGCAGAACTGCAGCAGGATAAGAAAAATGACCAGTAACTTGTGTCCATGATTAACTCTTCCTTTGGCGGCCATGCCAGCAAAAATATCTGCTATACAAACGGCATATTAACATTGGGTAAAATTTGTACTGTGGGGTTACCAGAATAAAAATAAAGTATAACTTGTATAAACCTATAGTTTACAAAATGTTGTAATCTCTTTAAGAAAACCTTTCTATTCAGCAATTTAAGAAAAAAGAAAGAAAACTGCTCCTGAGCTGGAAACTAAACATTGATTTTATGAAAAAAATGTTCATTGCCCATATTCACAATTGAACCACTTAAGAGATAAGATAACATTCTGTTACGGTTCCTGATTAAGCCATTCTGCTGCAACAGGAAAAATAAAAGTTACAAAAGAACAGGGAGACGGATACATACATTAAAGGTATATGAAGCTCAACAAAATTAAAATTAAAGATTGTTTACAGTTAATAATTTCGTCAAATATCTTTTTTTAATCCTAGGATTACTCGGATTTCTTACTTTACCCGTAACATATATATTTAATATATATATGTTATAAATACCTGCTTTATAATTCAATATTGTTTATAGGGAATCATGAGAGAGAGTACAAGCACTTTTAATATTTTTGCCTGCTTTGAGCTAAATAACGATCTACCCATGCGCATTTCCAAAACCAACTAAGGCTAACCATGTCTTCAACTGTGGTTGTGTGCATGTGTTAGATTAGGAATCACAGTGCTCATGCGCCCAGAATTGCTCATTAGCCTTGGAAAAGGATTTATGCTTATCTGTTTTTAAAAATGTCTAACATTTAGAAGCTTTGTTTTTGAGAATCATTAGGTGAGTTTGATTACTTATTATGCCATACAAGTGTATATTTTATTTAATCTGATACTTGCAGGTACTGTTTTTTAATCCTTTATAAAGGAGGCGAGAGACATGAAAACCTTAAAATAGTGACATAAATGAAAAGAAGAAAATAACTTGGGGGGGAGGATGGGGGAAGAAAAGAGGCGTGAAAGATGAGTGAGAAAGAAGTAAAACTGAATAAATGAATAAGGGAAGCTAAGTTATCACCAGATGCTGGTTTAGAGACCACAGCCTTGTTTGACTCAAGGGCTGCCAAAACTATGGCTACATCCAGACCTTCAAGTTTCTTTCTTTTTTTTTTTTTTTTTTTTTTTTTGCACTGCTGAGCTGAAAACATACTTTAGTAGTGTTAAGCAGCAATATGGGAGGGGCTGCCTTTATTCTTTGGGCTTCAGCTATAACACATAAACTTCTAATGTTGGGGTTCTTAGCTAAATACATGGATTTCTGGTATTCTCTAGTTTGTCTTTTTTTTTTGCCTGTATGTAACCTCTGTCTCTTAAAGTGATGGTAAACTTTTTTGTGAGCTAACTGTTTGAACAGTTCTCCACTCAGCGCTCTTGCTACAAAAAAAGTGCAGATTGGAGAATAGTTCAAACCGTTAGTTGACAAAAACCATGAGTTTTGAAGTGGGCGACTGGAGCGTGGGTTATTAAAATGGCAAGGTTAGATTAAAAAGTAATTTACAGCGCATCTTCATTAAAAGTGACCAGTAAAAGTCCCAGTTAAATATTGCTTAGATTCTGGACCTGTTTTTAAAACATGAAAAGTGTACCATTACTTTAATTTTTCACTCATGGCTAAACACCCAGAAATATAAGATTGATAAGTATACCTCTTTAAAAAGCATGTGCAGAGGTTTTCTTTATACTTTCCATCAGTTTCAGTATTATATTTTCTTTTTGTAACCCTTTGTATAACTTGCCTAGCAATATGATGTACTAGGTAGGATTGCCACCATTTCTGGAAAAAAATGACTGGCCATGCAAATTAGCATAACTTTTACATAAATGATCGCACAGTATAACACGGAAACTAAAGATGCTAGGACTGATTGTAAAGAATAATTTGTTCATAATTAGATACACATAGAAGAAATCTCAGCATGACAGTTATTTCTATACTTATTCCATATTATCTATTTTAATCTGAACCTTAAAAACACCGGCCTTGTTAGTAAAATAGCGGCTCGGTGCCTGTAGCCAATAGTATACTTGTAAGCAGTGGCATTTCTTAATCTTAAAGGGGCATTAAACACAAAGAGGCCGAATTATGAAAGGTCTTGCGGACCTGATCCGACAGTGCGGATCAGGTCCGCAAGACCTCGCTGAATGTGGAGAGCAATACGCTCTTCGCATTCAGCATTGCACCAGCAGTTCACAAGAGCTGCTGGTGCAACGCCGCCCCCTGCTGACTCATGGCCAATCGGCCGCCAGCAGGGAGGTGTCAATCAACCCGATCGTATTCGATCGGGTTGAATTGCGGCGATTCTTGTGCGCCTCATCAGAGCAGGCGGACAGGGTTATGGAGCAGCAGTGCTTCATAACTGCTGTTACGGAGCTTGATAAATGTGCCTCAGAGTGCAAGATGACAAGTTGGGCGGCAAATCAGTTGCCTTTGGGGTTGCTTGACTATTACAAGTTGCAAAATAACAATAAACAGCCAAATCGCATGCACGTTCATGTATTCCCCATTGAAGTCAATAGAGAAGACAAATAGAAAAAAAAAAAACATACAAAACTCTATGTTGCGCAAAGCCCTTGACGTATTCGTCTTGAAAAGTGTACATGAAAATGCGAATATTTCATATTGCGAAAAATGTTTTGTAACGGAATATGTTCTATTTATTTATAAATAAATATTTTTCTTTATATGTGATGATTTTTGGACTGATATATCTATTTATAGTAAGATATGTATATGAATATACAGTATGTCTAATATCTTGAAATCTATAGGCGAATATTACTTTGAAAATCCCTCTGAGATATTGTTTAATGTGCATAAGATTGTAATGTAAAATCTTTTCATTATATCCATAGTTAAAAATATGTCTATAGATATAAATCCTATTTCTCTATGTATGTACAGTATATGTATGTCAATGTAAAATCTCTGCTTCTGCTTTTTTTTTCTAACACCCGAGATCTCATACCCTTATAACTTGTATGTGCAATATTTTTTTTCCATATTTTTTATTAAACAGTGCTAATATGAGTGTAACTGTACTTTTTAACTACAATAAAAAGAGCAATAGTATCACAGATCTAATGTACGGGAATGTTATCCACTTTATATCCTCACAAGATCCACCTTTGCTTATATATATGAAAAACAAATACAGGGAGTGCAGAATTATTAGGCAAATGAGTATTTTGACCACATCATCCTCTTTATGCATGTTGTCTTACTCCAAGCTGTATAGGCTCGAAAGCCTACTACCAATTAAGCATATTAGGTGATGTGCATCTCTGTAATGAGAAGGGGTGTGGTCTAATGACATCAACACCCTATATCAGGTGTGCATAATTATTAGGCAACTTCCTTTCCTTTGGCAAAATGGGTCAAAAGAAGGACTTGACAGGCTCAGAAAAGTCAAAAATAGTGAGATATCTTGCAGAGGGATGCAGCACTCTTAAAATTGCAAAGCTTCTGAAGCGTGATCATCGAACAATCAAGCGTTTCATTCAAAATAGTCAACAGGGTCGCAAGAAGCGTGTGGAAAAACCAAGGCACAAAATAACTGCCCATGAACTGAGAAAAGTCAAGCGTGCAGCTGCCAAGATGCCACTTGCCACCAGTTTGGCCATATTTCAGAGCTGCAACATCACTGGAGTGCCCAAAAGCACAAGGTGTGCAATACTCAGAGACATGGCCAAGGTAAGAAAGGCTGAAAGACGACCACCACTGAACAAGACACACAAGCTGAAACGTCAAGACTGGGCCAAGAAATATCTCAAGACTGATTTTTCTAAGGTTTTATGGACTGATGAAATGAGAGTGAGTCTTGATGGGCCAGATGGATTGGTAAAGAGCAGAGAGCTCCAGTCCGACTCAGATGCCAGCAAGGTGGAGGTAGAGTACTGGTTTGGACTGGTATCATCAAAGATGAGCTTGTGGGGCCTTTTTGGGTTGAGGATGGAGTCAAGCTCAACTCCCAGTCCTACTGCCAGTTTCTGGAAGACACCTTCTTCAAGCAGTGGTACAGGAAGAAGTCTGCATCCTTCAAGAAAAACATGATTTTCATGCAGGACAATGCTCCATCACACGCGTCCAAGTACTCCACAGCGTGGCTGGCAAGAAAGGGTATAAAAGAAGAAAATCTAATGACATGGCCTCCTTGTTCACCTTATCTGAACCCCATTGAGAACCTGTGGTCCATCATCAAATGTGAGATTTACAAGGAGGGAAAACAGTACACCTCTCTGAACAGTGTCTGGGAGGCTGTGGTTGCTGCTGCACGCAATGTTGATGGTGAACAGATCAAAACACTGACAGAATCCATGGATGGCAGGCTTTTGAGTGTCCTTGCAAAGAAAGGTGGCTATATTGGTCACTGATTTGTTTTGTTTTTGAATGTCAGAAATGTATATTTGTAAATGTTGAGATGTTATATTGGTTTCACTGGTAAAAATAAATAATTGGAAATGGGTATATATTTGTTTTTTGTTAAGTTGCCTAATAATTATGCACAGTAATAGTCACCTGCACACACAGATATCCCCCTAAAATAGCTATAACTAAAAACAAACTAAAAACTACTTCCAAAACTATTCAGCTTTGATATTAATGAGTTTTTTGGGTTAATTGAGAACATGGTTGTTGTTCAATAATAAAATTAATCCTCAAAAATACAACTTGCCTAATAATTCTGTACTCCCTGTAAATAATTGAAATGGGTATATATTTGTTTTTTGTTAAGTTGCCTAATAATTATGCACAGTAATAGTCACCTGCACACACAGATATCCCCCTAAAATAGCTAAAACTAAAAACAAACTAAAAACTACTTCCAAAAATATTCAGCTTTGATATTAATGAGTTTTTTGGGTTCATTGAGAACATGGTTGTTGTTCAATAATAAAATTAATCCTCAAAAATACAACTTACCTAATAATTCTGCACTCCCTGTATTTCTACATTGTATTCCCTAGTAACCGTTCCATGTTTTGCTTATTAAATTACCCTAAACATTAATGTTTATTCCAGATTAATGTGATAATGAGTATTATGTGAAGAAAGGAGCCCCAGTCCATTAGTCCTAACCCTATTACCAAATTAAAGTTTAGTTTAGAATTGGGAATGTGTAGTGACTCATTCAGAATTGCCAATGATTAATAATATCTCCTGTTGTATTAAATCCCTGCGGACGTCTAGTCCGCAGGGTGAAGATCCAAAATGCCTCTCTATGTAATAGTTTAGCTGTTCTGTCTCCCCCACGCGGAGTGTTTCTTATTAATTCAATCACTTGCCATTTGAATGTTTTGACCACTTTATTGTGGATCGTAATAAAATGGTGGACCAGATCTGAGACATCTATATCCTTCTCAATGTTGTTTATTGATTCTGAATCTCACCTCACGGGTCGTACAACCCACATACTGTTTGTTGCATTCTGTGCACTCAGCTACATATACAACATATGTGGTTCGGCAATTAGTACAATTAGATAAAAGAAACACTCTTTGTGTAACCTTTGATTGAAAGCGATTAGTTACACTTGTGTGACTACAGGCTATACAAGCCGTAAAGTGGCATTTAAAATGCCCCTTAACTGAGAGCCAACTGCTCCCTCCTGTGCTTGGCTTTTTTAACATACTCGGGGCTAAAATATTGCCTATAGTTCATCCCCTCTTGGGGACAAAGTTACAGCCTTCATCAACCAAAGATTTGAGACTTTCATCACCCATTAAAACTGAAAGATGCTTAGTTATAATACCACAGATTTCCCTAAACTGTGGACTATAAGTAGTGGTAAATGTTGGTTTATTTAAATCAAAATTATCACTAAGACTTCTACTCTTCTGTTGGAGCATACTTGATCGCTTCATTCTGTTGACCTCCAAATAGGCCCTCTTAACAGTTTTAGGGTGATAGCCTCTTTCCAGTAGTTGTGTCTTGAGGATACTTGCTTCCTTCTGAAAATCAGAATCCAGGGAGCAATTCCTCTTTAATCTGATCATCTAGCATTTTGCCACTCCAAACCCAGTATGCCTTGGATGACTGGATTTGGAATGTAAAATCGTGTTTGATATAATCGGCTTCCTATATAGAGTGGTTATCACCTTTTGACTCATTGGATCTCCAATCAGAGAAACATCCAAGTATGGTACAGACGATTTGTCCCAAACAGATGTAAATTGTAAAATTCACAGTGTTTGAATTTAAATGTACTGTATATGGAACTGCGCTGCTTCGTCCTCAGTCCCAGTCAACACGAAAAGCAAGTCGTCTATATATCTTTTATACAATCTTATCTTGCTTCTCTGTGTGTTCTGTTCTCCAAAGATATGGGATCTTTCCCACCAGCCCATGAAAAGATTTGCATAGGCTGGGGCAAATTTAGCGCCCATCATGGTCCCACGCCTTTGGAGATAAAACTGGTCTTCGATTTTAAAGTAATTATGACTTAAAAGAAATTTAAGTACTCTTAGTATATATGACTTTAAATTTTCATCATAGTTACTGTACATGTCTAGTGAGAATCTGATAGATTCTAGGCCAAATTCGTGTGGGATACACAAATAAAGGCCCACTACATCCACCGTAATCCATGAGCAGTCTGCATCCCAAATCACTTGCTCCAGGCTGTTCAATAGATGTGTGGTGTCCCTTAAGTAAGAGGGCAATTGTAGTACAATGGGCTGCAGGAGGCCATACTCAAAAGAGAAATTTCATCTTCACTAAGTATGGTTTTAGAGAGGTTCACAATCTTTATATTTTGTATTTGTGTATTTGTTGTAACGTCCTCTTCCCCTTCTGCCTCTTTGACCTCTTCCTGCACCTCTTCCTCTTCCTCATCCCCCCTCTGTTTCCATCCTAACCTGTCCTAAAGGGTACTGACTAGCATTCTGTGGTTTGAGGCATGGTTTGATAGAAGCACTTGGTGCTGGAAAATCACTATCATGGTCACTTAGAAACTCCCTACATCTCACTGAAGTTTCTGGGTGTGGGGTTTCTTATATTCATATACTTATATATTTAAAAATGCTGCCCATTGCTGCGCTACTTACCCCCTTCACTGCACGAGGTGCTGTTGCCATCTTGGACGACATCAGAACGTGGCTCCCATAGGAGCCTATGCAAGCAAGCTTTTGTGCTTTCTAGCAATGCCAACGCGAGCTCACGTTTGCATTGTGATTTACTTGTAATACCAGCGCACATTATCGTGCAATGGTATTACAAAGTGGAGTTTTAATATCGCTTGCACGCAATTGATATTTTGCGCTACACATTGTATTCTAGTCTTTAGTGTCTATAAAACAATGGGAGTTTCCATGTTGTTACTTACACAATCCCAACTGGTACTAAAATTCCAGAAAAACAGGGGTGTGCCACAGAGTCCAGCTTGATAGTGGAAAATGTAAATCAAATCCAATCAAATGTGTTGGGTCCAAAAACAGGTAACCCAAATGATCGAAAGGGCAGCTATCTCCAATCACACAGATTTATGAAGGTATTATACAAGCGTCAGTCTAGAAGACAAAAAAGAAGAGGTGCTTCCTTGTGTATAACAGCTATATACAAACAGGTAAATGGCTCAATCTCAGTATACTCACAAAAAGAGCAGCACCCAGTTGTGCTAATATAGAGGCAGAATGGAGCCTCACAGCACTCCAGGCACGTTTCAGGTACAAATCAGCTGCTGCTCAAATCGATCTAAGGACACGTTACAATTTAGGATGATCAAAGGAGATCAAGCAATACGAAATGACGTTTAAAAACGCACTTTAATAAAATTTTAAACAAACAAAACAATATAGTACTCATAAGTGCATCAGTGTGAAATGCTATGCGTTTCTCGGTCCCCTGACCATTTCTTCAGGCATAAAAACCTACCACTTCACATGAAGAGGCCTATCTATGAAAGCGTCAACCTTCTTGCATTCAACAGCACCAATACGTTTGCCTAACATCGCCTAACATCGCGGCTGTGGACCTGAATACGATCTCCATATTTATAAAAAAAAGCCGGCAAAAAGCTGCACACCAGGTATGGGGCGATGAGCAGCGGACTGTTCATCGATCTCACTGCTATTCGGCTTTTTACCAACTGTATTTATACCCTGTCACTAAACGCCGCCACTATACTAAAATGTTTAACCCCTATCCCGCCGCTCCTGGACCCCGCCACAACTAAATAAAAGTATTAACCCCTATCCCGCCACTCCCGGACCCAACCGCAACTAAATAAAAGTATTAACCCCTAAACCCCTGGCCACCCACATCACTACCACTAACTAAACTTATTAACCCCTAAACCGCCAGTCCCCCACATTGCCATAAACTAAATTAAGCTATCAACCCCTTAACCTAACAACCCGCTAACTTTATATTAAAATGACAACATCCCTATCTTATAATAAATTTAAACTTACCTGTAGAATTAAATTAAACTATATTAAACTATTAATTAACCTACCCTAACTATTATACTAAAATTACATTAAACATTAAGCAGTTCTCATCCTAGTGGCTGTTCCAATCAGCCAATAGGATGAGAGCTCAATCCTATTGGCTGATTGGAACAGCCAATAGGATTTTAGCGGCTCTAATCCTATTGGCTGATTGGAACCTTTCAGCCAATAGGAATGCAAGGGACGCCATCTTGGATTGTCAGGTTGTGGACTGTCAGGTTGCCAGGAATCAGACTGAGACGAGAAATGCAAACATAATCACACCTTTATTAATAGCAAAAAATAATAAAAAAAGTCAAAAAGTCAAATAACAAGTCAGGAGTCAAAAGCAGAGCTGGTAGTCAGACGAGCCGAGTCAGGAGCCAAAGCGAATAGTCAGACGAGCCGAGTCAGGAGCCAAAGCGAGTAGTCAGATGGGCCGGAATAAGGAACAAGGAGAACAACAGAGTCAGGAACAAGCCAGGGATCAGGAAACAAGAGGGGCGTCAGACATCCAGGTAATACACAGGAACTCTAACAAACAGGTCTGAAACAACGCAAGGGCAAAGCATACTGAACAGAGGCCCTTTAAATAATAAGTGATGACATCACAATTCTGAGACTGCAACCTGTCTCACATGGATGATGTACACCAGTCTGGCCATAAAAGGGCATGCAGGAAATGAGCAGCATCACACACTATGCACCAGAGTCAGCAAGAGAGGTGAGTAAAATGGCTGCCAGCAGCACATGGCAAACAAAGCAGGGAAAAAAGCCTGACAGTGTTTTTTTTTTTTTGAGTAGGGTCTGGTAGTAAAAGAGCTAATTGCCCTTTTAAGGGCAATGCCCATGCAAATGCCCTTTTCAGGGCAATGGGAAGCATAGGTTTTTTAGATATGCTTTTTATTTGGGGGGTTGGTTTTGTGGGTGGTGGGTTTTACTGTTGGGGGGGAATTTGTATTATTTTTTTACAGGTAAAAGAGCTGATTTTTTTAGGGTAATGCCCCACAAAAGGCCCTTTTAAGGGCCATTGGTAGTTTATTGTAGGCTAGGGTTTTTTTTTATTTTGGGTGGGCTTTTTTATTTTGATAGGGCTATTAGGCGATTAGGTGTAATTTGTTTTTATTTTTGATACTGGTTTTTTTTTGTAACTTAGTGTTTTTTTATTTTTTGTAACTAAAGGGACACTCAGGTTTTATTAAATTTTCATGATTCAGATACAGCATGTCATTTTAAACAACTTTCCAATATACTTCCATTAAAAAAATGTGCACAGTCTTTTATATTTACACTTTTTTTGAGTCAGCAGCTCCTACTGAGCATGTGCAAGAACTCAGACTATACGTATATGCATTTGTGATTGGCTGATTGCTATCACATGGTACAGGGGGAGTGGAAATATACATAACTTTAAAATGTGTTAGAAAAGAATCTACTACTCATTTGAAAATCAGAGTAAATGCTATTGTATTGTCTTGTTATCTTGCATTTGTTGATTATGCAAATCTGCTGTGTTTACTGGTCCTTTAGTGTTTATTTTTTTGTAATTTAGTAATTTTTTATTGTAGATTTAAATAATTTGAGTAGGGTTAGGTTTTTAAATATGTAATATAGTTAATTTAATTGGTAGTTTAGTGTAATTTTAGTATAATAGTTAGGGTAGGTTAATTAATAGTTTAATATAGTTTAATTTAATTTTAGTATAATTGTTAGGGTAGGTTAATTAATAGTTTAGTACAGTTTAATTTAATTTAATTGTAGGATAATAGTTAGGGTAGGTTAATTAATAGTTTAATATAGTTTAATTTAATTCTACAGGTAAGTTTAAATTTATTATAAGATAGGGATGTTGTAATTTTAATGTAAAGTTAGCGGGTTGCTAGGTTAAGGGGTTAATAGCATAATTTAGTTTATGGCAATGTGCGGGGCTGGCGGTTTAGGGGTTAATAGGTTTAGTTAGTGGTAGTGATGTGGGAGGCCAGGGGTTTAGGGGTTAATACATTTATTCAGTTGCAGTGGGATCCGGGAGCGGCAGAATAGGGGTTAATACTTTTATTTAGTTGCGGTGGGGTCCGGGAGTGGCGGAATAGGGGTTAATACTTTTATTTAGTTGCGGTGGGGTCCGGGTGCGGCGGAATAGGGGTTAATACATTTATTTAGTTGCGGCGGGGTCCAGGAGCGTCGGGATAGGGGTTAATGACTTTATTTAGGTTGCAGCGATGTCGGGGCGGCAGATTAAGGGTGTTTAGACTCGGGGCTTATGTTAGGGTGTTAGGTGTAAACTTTACTGGTTTTCAACCATAGAAATCAATGGGATATCTGGCAGCATCGAACATAAGCTTTCGCTGCTTTCAGACTCCCGTTAATTCTTATGGCATCAATGGGATCTGTGTCGGATTGAGACAGGCGGATCGCATGTTATGTCACAGATTTCAAATTTTGCCGGTTGACAGCTTGATAAATATCCCCCGAAATGTTTTAGGATTGTAAAAAAATAGTTAAATGTGAATAACTTTTGGTATGGTTTATCAAATGTCATTCAATTTTCAGAATATGTTTGAATAGATAGATTTATGTATTGTGGGAAGTTTGGGGGAAATTGGTTAACATCTAAGTTCAATTTAGTACATTAAGCCACATTAAGCTCCCCAAAAAACAAGCTTAATGTCACTCATTTGCCTTGTGGGAAACCAAAATCCATGAAACTTCTAGGATAGGTTTGGAAAGTGAACTGAGTTTGTTTCAAGGCAATTGATTGATGTTTAGGTGAATTTTGGTACATTAAGCTCTTTTTACATTAAGCTGCTCACATTAAATGTTTTAGGATTGTAAAAAAATAGTTAAATGTAAATAATTTAATGTAAATTAATTTATCAAATGTCCTGAAATTTTCAGAATATGTTTGAAACGATAGATTAATGTATTGTAGTAAGTTTGTGGGAAATTAGTTAACATCAAAGTTTAATTTTGAATGTTAAGCCACTTTAAGTTCCCCAAAAAACAAGCTTAAAGGGACAGTCAACATCAGAATTTTTGTTGTTTAAAAAGATAGATAATCCTTTTATTACCCATTCCCCGGTTTTGCATAACCAACACAGTTATAATAATACACTTTTCACCTCTGTAATAACCTTGTATCTAAGCCTCTGTAGACTGCCCCCTTATTTCAGTTCTTTTGACAGACTTGCATTGTAGCCAATCAGTGCTCACTCCAGGGTAACTTCACATGCATGAGCTCAATGTTATCTATATGAAACACATGAACTAATGTCCTCTAGTGGTGAAAAAGTGTCAACATGCTTTCAGTTTAGAGGCGGCCTTCAAGGTCTAAGAAATTAGCATACAAACCTCCTAGGTTCAGCTTTTAACTAAGAATACCAAGAGAACAAAGCAAAATTGGTGATAAAAGTAAAATGGAAATAGACATGTGCACGGCTAAAAAATTCGGTTCGTTTTCGGTTCGGATCGATTCGGACTTTTCGAATTTCGTTTCGGATCGAATCGGATTCGGCAAAATTTGAATAAATTTGTTTCGGATTTATTCGGATCCGAATAAATTCGTTTCGGATTTATTCGGATTCGGCTGAATTCGGTTCTATTCGGTTCCGAAATTCGGTATGTTTTTAGTACACTAACACCCATTTAGTACACTAAGTCACTAACACCCATAAACTACCTATGAACCACTAAACCGAGGCCCCCCCACATCGCAAACCCTATAATAACATTATTTAACCCCTAATCTGCCGATCGGATATCGCCGCAACCTACATTATAGCTATTAACCCCTAATCTGCTGTCCCTAACACCGCCGACCCCTACATTATAGTTATTAACCCCTAATCTGCCCCCCCCAACGTCGCCGCAATCTAACTACAAGTATTAACCCCTAATCTGCCGACCCGATATCGCCGCCGCCTACATTATAGCTATTAACCCCTAATCTGCTGTCCCTAACACCGCCGACCCCTACATTATAGTTATTAACCCCTAATCTGCCCCCCCCAACGTCGCCGCAATCTAACTACAAGCATTAACCCCTAATCTGCCGACCCGATATCGCCGCCGCCTACATTATAGCTATTAACCCCTAATCTGCTGTCCCTAACACCGCCGACCCCTACATTATAGTTATTAACCCCTAATCTGCTGTCCCCCCAACGTCGCCGCAATCTAACTACAAGTATTAACCCCTAATCTGCCGACCCGATATCGCCGCCGCTTACATTATAGCTATTAACCCCTAATCTGCTGTCCCTAACACCGCCGACCCCTACATTATAGTTATTAACCCCTAATCTGCCTCCCCCCAACGTCGCCACAATCTAACTACAAGTATTAACCCCTAATCTGCCGACCGCAAATCGCCGCCACTATAATAAATGTATTAACCCCTAAACCGCCGCACTCCCGCCTCGCAAACACTATAATACATTTTATTAACCCCTAATCTGCCCTCCCTAACATCGCCGCCACCTACCTACAATTATTAACCCCTAATCTCCCGCCCCCAACGTCGCCGATACTATAATAAGGTTATTAACCCCTAAACCTAAGTCTAACCCTAACACTAACACCCCCTAACTTAAATATAATTTAAATAAAATGAAATAAGTTTACTATAGTTAAATAAATGAATCCTATTTAAAACTAAAGACTTACCTGTAAAATAAACCCTAATATAGCTACAATATAACTAATAGTTACATTGTAGCTATTTTAGGATTTATTTTTATTTTACAGGCAACTTTGTATTTATTTTAACTAGGTACAATAGCTATTAAATAGTTAATAACTATTTAATAACTACCTAGCTAAAATAAATACAAATTTACCTGTAAAATAAATCCTAACCTAAGTTACAATTACACCTAACACTACACTATCATTAAATTAACTAAATAAATGAATCATATTTAAAACAAAATACTTACCTGTAAAATAAACCCTAATATAGCTGCAATATAACTAATAGTTACATTGTAGCTATTTTAGCATTTATATTTATTTTACAGGCAACTTTGTATTTATTTTAACTAGGTACAAAAGCTATTAAATAGTTATTGACTAATTAATAGCTACCTAGTTAAAATAATTACAAAATTACCTGTAAAATAAATCCTAACCTAAGTTACAATTAAACCTAACACTACACTATCATTAAATAAATTAACTACAAGTACCTACAATTATCTACAATTAAATAAACTAAAGTACAAAACCCCCCCACTAAATTACAAAAAAAAACAAACACTAAATTACAAAAAATAAAAAAATATTACAAGAATTTTAAACTAATTACACCTAATCTAAGCCCCCTAATAAAATAACAAAGCCCCCCAAAATAAAAAAAATGCCCTAACCTATACTAAATTACAAAAGTTAACAGCTCTATTACCTTACCAGCCCTGAACAGGGCCCTTTGCGGGGCATGCCCCAAAGAAAACAGCTCTTTTGCCTGTAAAAAAAAAACACAATCCCCCCCCCCACATTACAACCCACCACCCACATACCCCTACTCTAACCCAAACCCCCCTTAAATAAACCTAACACTACCCCCTTGAAGATCTCCCTACCTTGAGTCGTGTTCACCCAGCCGGGCCGAAGTCTTCATCCGATGGGGCAGAAGAGGACATCCAGACCGGCAGAAGTCTTCATCCAAGCGGGGCAAGAAGAGGTCTTCCATCCATCAGAAAAGTACCAAAATACAAACAAACACTAAATTAGCAAAAATAATAAAATATTACAATAATTTTAAACTAATTACACCTAATCTAAGCCCCCTACTAGCTATTAATATAGCTACAATATAACTACATTGTAGCTATTTTAGGATTTATATTTATTTTACAGGCAACTTTGTATTTATTTTAACTAGGTACAATAGCTATTAAATAGTTAATAACTATTTAATAACTACCTAGCTAAAATAAATACAAATTTACTTGTAAAATAAACCCTAACCTAAGTTACAATTACACCTAACACTACACTGTCATTAAATTAACTAAATAAATTAATCCTATATAAAACTAAATACTTACCTGTAAAATAAACCCTAATATAGCTACAATATAACTAATAGTTACATTGTAGCTATTTTAGCATTTATATTTATTTTACAGGCAACTTTGTATTTATTTTAACTAGGTACAATAGCTATTAAATAGATATTTACTGTTTAATAGCTACCTAGTTAAAATAATTACAAAATTACCTGTAAAATAAATCCTAACCTAAGTTACTATTAAACCTAACACTACACTGTCATTAAATAAATTAACTACAAGTACCTACAATTAAATACAATGAAATAAACTAAACTAAAGTACAAAAAACAAACACTAAATTACAAAAAATAAAAAAAATTACAAGAATTTTAAACTAATTACACCTAATCTAAGCCCCCTAATAAAATAACAAAGCCCCCCAAAATAAAAAAAATGCCCTACCCTATACTAAATTACAAAAGTAATCAGCTCTATTACCTTACCAGCCCTTAAAAGGGCCTTTTGCGGGGGCATGCCCCAAAGAAAACAGCTCTTTTGCCTGTAAAAAAAACCACAATACCCCCCCCACATTACAACCCACCACCCACATACCCCTAATCTAACCCAAACCCCCCTTAAATAAACTTAACACTACCCCCCTGAAGATCTCCCTACCGTGTCTTCACCCAGCGGGCCGAAGTCTTCATCCGATGGGGCAGAAGAGGACATCCAGACCGGCAGAAGTCTTCATCCAAGCGGGGCAAGAAGAGGTCTTCCATCCATCAGAAGTCTTGATCCAGGCAGCATCTTCTCTGTTCATCCATCCGGAGCGGAGAGGCAGCATCCTGAAGACATCCCACGCAGAGCATCCTCTTCTTTCTTGATCCGACGACTAAGTGACTGTACCTTTAAGTGACATCATCCAAGATGGCGTCCCTTGAATTCCGATTGGCTGATAGGATTCTATCAGCCAATCGGAATTAAGGTAGGAAAAATCTGATTGGCTGATTCAATCAGCCAATCAGATTCAAGTTCAATCCGATTGGCTGATCCAATCAGCCAATCAGATTGAGCTCGCATTCTATTGGCTGATCGGAACAGCCAATAGAATGCGAGGTCAATCTGATTGGCTGATTCCATCAGCCAATCGGATTGAACTTGAATCTGATTGGTTGATTGAATCAGCCAATCAGATTTTTCCTAACTTAATTCCGATTGGCTGATAGAATCAGCCAATCGGAATTCAAGGGACGCCATCTTGGATGACGTCACTTAAAGGTACAGTCACTTAGTCGTCGGATCAAGAAAGAAGAGGATGCTCTGCGTGGGATGTCTTCAGGATGCTGCCTCTCCGCTCCGGATGGATGAACAGAGAAGATGCCGCCTGGATCAAGACTTCTGATGGATGGAAGACCTCTTCTTGCCCCGCTTGGATGAAGACTTCTGCCGGTCTGGATGTCCTCTTCTGCCCGATCGGTGGAAGACTTCAGCCCGCTGGGTGAAGACACGGTAGAGAGATCTTCAGGGGGGTAGTGTTAGGTTTATTTAAGGGGGGTTTGGGTTAGAGTAGGGGTATGTGGGTGGTGGGTTGTAATGTGGGGGGGGTATTGTGTTTTTTTTTACAGGCAAAAGAGCTGTTTTCTTTGGGGCATGCCCCCGCAAAAGGCCCTTTTAAGGGCTGGTAAGGTAATAGAGCTGATTACTTTTGTAATTTAGTATAGGGTAGGGCATTTTTTTATTTTGGGGGGCTTTGTTATTTTATTAGGGGGCTTAGATTAGGTGTAATTAGTTTAAAATTCTTGTAATTTTTTTATTTTTTGTAATTTAGTGTTTGTTTTTTGTACTTTAGTTTAGTTTATTTCATTGTATTTAATTGTAGGTACTTGTAGTTAATTTATTTAATGATAGTGTAGTGTTAGGTTTAATAGTAACTTAGGTTAGGATTTATTTTACAGGTAATTTTGTAATTATTTTAACTAGGTAGCTATTAAACAGTAAATATCTATTTAATAGCTATTGTACCTAGTTAAAATAAATACAAAGTTGCCTGTAAAATAAATATAAATGCTAAAATAGCTACAATGTAACTATTAGTTATATTGTAGCTATATTAGGGTTTATTTTACAGGTAAGTATTTAGTTTTATATAGGATTAATTTATTTAGTTAATTTAATGAGAGTGTAGTGTTAGGTGTAATTGTAACTTAGGTTAGGGTTTATTTTACAGGTAAATTTGTATTTATTTTAGCTAGGTAGTTATTAAATAGTTATTAACTATTTAATAGCTATTGTACCTAGTTAAAATAAATACAAAGTTGCCTGTAAAATAAATATAAATCCTAAAATAGCTACAATGTAACTATTAGTTATATTGTAGCTATATTAATAGCTAGTAGGGGGCTTAGATTAGGTGTAATTAGTTTAAAATTATTGTAATATTTTATTATTTTTGCTAATTTAGTGTTTGTTTGTTTTTTTTGTACTTTTCTGATGGATGGAAGACCTCTTCTTGCCTCGCTTGGATGAAGACTTCTGCCGGTCTGGATGTCCTCTTCTGCCCCATCGGATGAAGACTTCGGCCCGGCTGGGTGAACACGACTCAAGGTAGGGAGATCTTCAGGGGGGTAGTGTTAGGTTTATTTAAGGGGGGTTTGGGTTAGAGTAGGGGTATGTGGGTGGTGGGTTGTAATGTGGGGGGGGGATTGTGTTTTTTTTTTACAGGCAAAAGAGCTGTTTTCTTTGGGGCATGCCACGCAAAGGGCCCTGTTCAGGGCTGGTAAGGTAATAGAGCTGTTAACTTTTGTAATTTAGTATAGGGTAGGGCATTTTTTTATTTTGGGGGGCTTTGTTATTTTATTAGGGGGCTTAGATTAGGTGTAATTAGTTTAAAATTCTTGTAATATTTTTTTATTTTTTGTAATTTAGTGGGGGGGGTTTTGTACTTTAGTTTAGTTTTTTTAATTGTATTTAATTGTAGGTACTTGTAGTTAATTTATTTAATGATAGTGTAGTGTTAGGTTTAATTGTAACTTAGGTTAGGATTTATTTTACAGGTAATTTTGTAATTATTTTAACTAGGTAGCTATTAAATAGTCAATATCTATTTAATAGCTATTGAACCTAGTTAAAATGAATACAAAGTTGCCTGTACAATAAATATAAATGCTAAAATAGCTACAATGTAACTATTAGTTATATTGCAGCTATATTAGGGTTTATTTTACAGGTAAGTCTTTAGTTTTATATAGGATTAATTTATTTAGTAAATTTAATGATAGTGTAGTGTTAGGTGTAATTGTAACTTAGGTTATGATTTATTTTACAGGTAAATTTGTATTTATTTTAGCTAGGTAGTTATTAAATAGTTATTAACTATTTAATAACTATTGTACCTAGTTAAAATAAATACAAAGTTGCCTGTAAAATACATATAAATCCTAAAATAGCTACAATGTAACTATTAGTTATATTGAAGCTATATTAATAGCTAGTAGGGGGCTTAGATTAGGTGTAATTAATTTAAAATTATTGTAATCTTTTATTATTTTTGGTAATTTAGTGTTTGTTTGTATTTTGGTACTTTTCTGATGGATGGAAGACCTCTTCTTGCCCCGCTTGGATGAAGACTTCTGCCGGTCTGGATGTCCTCTTCTGCCCCATCGGATGAAGACTTCGGCCCGGCTGGGTGAACACGACTCAAGGTAGGGAGATCTTCAGGGGGGTAGTGTTAGGTTTATTTAAGGGGGGTTTGGGTTAGAGTAGGGGTATGTGGGTGGTGGGTTGTAATGTGGGGGGGGGGATTGTGTTTTTTTTTTACAGGCAAAAGAGCTGTTTTCTTTGGGGCATGCCCCGCAAAGGGCCCTGTTCAGGGCTGGTAAGGTAATAGAGCTGTTAACTTTTGTAATTTAGTATAGGGTAGGGCATTTTTTTTTATTTTGGGGGGCTTTGTTATTTTATTAGGGGGCTTAGATTAGGTGTAATTAGTTTAAAATTCTTGTAATATTTTTTTATTTTTTGTAATTTAGTGGTTTTTTATTTTTTGTAATTTAGTGGGGGGGTTTTGTACTTTAGTTTATTTAATTGTAGATAATTGTAGGTACTTGTAGTTAATTTATTTAATGATAGTGTAGTGTTAGGTTTAATTGTAACTTAGGTTAGGATTTATTTTACAGGTAATTTTGTAATTATTTTAACTAGGTAGCTATTAATTAGTCAATAACTATTTAATAGCTATTGTACCTAGTTAAAATAAATACAAAGTTGCCTGTAAAATAAATATAAATGCTAAAATAGCTACAATGTAACTATTAGTTATATTGCAGCTATATTAGGGTTTATTTTACAGGTAAGTATTTAGTTTTAAATATGATTCATTTATTTAATTAATTAAATGATAGTGTAGTGTTAGGTGTAATTGTAACTTAGGTTAGGATTTATTTTACAGGTAAATTTGTATTTATTTTAGCTAGGTAGTTATTAAATAGTTATTAACTATTTAATAACTATTGTACCTAGTTAAAATAAATACAAAGTTACCTGTAAAATAAAAATAAATCCTAAAATAGCTACAATGTAACTATTAGTTATATTGTAGCTATATTAGGGTTTATTTTACAGGTAAGTCTTTAGTTTTAAATAGGATTCATT
This sequence comes from Bombina bombina, assembly GCF_027579735.1. Lineage (NCBI taxonomy): Eukaryota > Metazoa > Chordata > Amphibia > Anura > Bombinatoridae > Bombina > Bombina bombina. The sequence goes on along the minus strand of NC_069501.1, from coordinate 1,008,531,575 downwards.
TATTTAACTATAGTAAACTTATTTCGTTTTATTTAAATTATATTTAAGTTAGGGGGTGTTAGTGTTAGGGTTAGACTTAGGTTTAGGGGTTAATAACCTTATTATAGTAGCGGCGACGTTGGGGGCGGGAGATTAGGGGTTAATAATTGTAGGTAGGTGGCGGCGATGTTAGGGAGGGCAGATTAGGGGTTAATAAAATGTATTATAGTGTTTGCGAGGCGGGAGTGCGGCGGTTTAGGGGTTAATACATTTATTATAGTTGCGGCGATTTGCGGTCGGCAGATTAGGGGTTAATACTTGTAGTTAGATTGCGGCGACGTTGGGGGGGGCAGATTAGGGGTTAATAACTATAATGTAGGGGTCGGCGGTGTTAGGGACAGCAGATTAGGGGTTAATAGCTATAATGTAGGCGGCGGCGATATCGGGTCGGCAGATTAGGGGTTAATACTTGTAGTTAGATTGCGGCGACGTTGGGGGGACAGCAGATTAGGGGTTAATAACTATAATGTAGGGGTCGGCGGTGTTAGGGACAGCAGATTAGGGGTTAATAGCTATAATGTAGGCGGCGACGATATCGGGTCGGCAGATTAGGGGTTAATACTTGTAGTTAGATTGCGGCGACGTTGGGGGGGGGGGGGGCAGATTAGGGGTTAATAACTATAATGTAGGGGTCGGCGGTGTTAGGGACAGCAGATTAGGGGTTAATAGCTATAATGTAGGTGGCGGCGATATTCGGTCGGCAAATTAGGGGTTAATAAAATAATGCAGGTGTCAGCGATAGCGGGGGCGGCAGATTAGGGGTTAATAAGTGTTAGATTAGGGGTGTTTAGAGACTCGGGGTACATGTTAGGGTGTTAGGTGCAGACTTAGTGTTTCCCCATAGGAAACAATGGGGCTGCGGTGTTAGTTTTTTTTCAGCCGAAACTCCCATTGTTTCCTATGGGGAAATGCCGAATTTTACCGAGCTAATTCGGATTTATTCGGAGATACGGCAGCTATTTCGGATTCATTCGGTAGATTCGGAAGTATTTTAATTCGGAAATCCGAATCGATCCGAATCTCCGAATTTACCGAATTTACCGAATTTCCGAATTAATCCGAAACGAACCGCACATGTCTAATTGGAAAGTTGTTTAAAATTACATGCCCTAACTGAATCATGAAAGTTTTTTTTGGACTTGACTGTCCCTTTAATGTCACTCATTTACCTTGTGGGACACCAAAATCCATGCAGCAATTGATTAGCATTTGGTCACTTTTTTACTTATTAAGCCATTTTCACATTAAATGTTTTAGGATGTCCCAATGGGAATGAATTTGTCAGGGTTTTTTCCCTGTTTTGTTCGCCATGTGCTGCTGGCAGCCATTTTACTCACCTCTATTGCTGACTATGGTGCATTTTGGGGGAGGCTGCTTATTTCCGGCACTTCCTTTTATGGCCACACTGGTGCGCATCATCTGTGTGAGACAGGATGCAGTCTCAGAATTGTGCTGTCATCAATTATTATTTTAAGGACCTCTGTTCAGTATGCTTTGCCTTTGCGTTGTCTCAGACCTGTTTGTGAGAGTTCCTGTGTATCCCTGGCTTGTTCCGGACTCTGCTGTTTTCCTTGTTCCTGATTCCGGCTCGTCTGACTATTCGCTTTGGCTCCTGACTCGGCTCGTCTGACTACCAGCTCTGGTTTTGACTCCTGGCTTGTTATTTGACTTGTGGACTTTTTATTATTTTTTTGTTATTAATAAAGGTGTGATTACTTTTGCACTTCTCATCTCAGTCTGATTCCTGGCACCCTGACATTACGCAAAGGCCATGAATCCTGATGGTGCTAATAATCCACATTTACCTGCCATCATTTCCTGGATGGATAAACAGGATCACCGCTTGGATCAATTTGCACTAGCCCTGCAAACCCTGCTGACTCGCACTGCACATTTGGACCAAAGTGTCCCACATGTTGTGGCTGTTCCTGTTTCTGCTGCTGCACCAAGTCCTACCAGGAGCATGTCCGGTTCTGCACCTCTACCTCAGTGATATGGAGGAGATCCTATTCAGTGCAGAGAGTTTTTGAACCAGGTGGGCATTTACTTTGAGATGTTACCTCAGGCGTTTCCCTCTGGCAGAGCTAAGGTGGGATTTCTCATCTCGTTATTCTCTGACACAGCTCTTGCCTGGGCTAATCCCTTGTGGGAGACTAATAAACCTGTGATTTCAAATTACCCTGAATTTGTGACCTCCTTTCGAAGGGTATTTGATGTTCAAGCTCGCTCCACCTCTGCTGCCAAATGACTTATGTTCATTCAGCAAGGTACAAGATCTGTTGCTCAGTATGCTATTGAGTTCTGTACGCTTGCCGCAGAGGTTGGTTGGAACAATGAAGCCCTTGCTGCCGCCTTCTTTCATGGGCTCTCTGATGCGATTAAAGACGAAGTTGCTGCCAGAGATTTACCAGAGGATCTCGAGGCATTGGTGTCTTTTTTTATCCTAATTGACATCAGATTCAGAGAGAGGCCCTCTTTCAAGGAGCGCTTGCGGAAGCTTACTGTTCCGTTGTCTCCTACATGTTCATTCCCACCAATGCCTTCATCTCCTCCCATGCCCCCTGGTCCCGAGTCACCAGGTACTGCTGAGCCGATGCAGTTGGGATTCACACGTCTCTCCGTGGCAGAGAGGGCCTTTAGGAGGAGGGAGGGGCTCTGCCTCTATTGTGGGTTACAGGACCTTTTGAAGTCTTGTCCTACACGGCCGGGAAACGCTCACACCTAAGGTCCTGTTGGGGGCAGACCTTGGGTGGTTTATCCTCATCCCTGGAACCGCTTAAGGAGAAACCTTTGGTCACGGTTGTCCTTTCCTGGGTGGACTCCTCCATAGTCACCCAGGCTCTTGTTGACTCCGGTGCTGCGGGCTATTTCATTGACAGTGCTTTTGTATCAAAGCACTCCATTCCTGTTTTGCCTCGGTTGATTCTGCTTGCTATTAAGGCCATTGATGGTAGGCCCCTTCAGTACGCACTGTTTACTCATGAAACTGCTCCATTCTCCATGGCTCTCCATTTTGAAACCCTCCAGTTCCAGGTGATAAACTCTCCGCATTTTCCGTTTGTTCTGGGTTATCCCTGGCTCCAAAAGCACAATCCCAGTCTCGACTGGCGCAAGTCCGAAATTTTGTTGTGGTCCCCGCAATGTATTTCCACTTGTCTTCGGAAACCAGTTAAAGTCTTGTGCACTTCTTTGGTATCTCAATTGCCAGAAGAGTACACAGAGTTCCTAGAAGTTTTTGATAAGGTCCGTGCCTGTATGTTGCCTCCTTAGTTACCAGTCTTACGATTGTGCCATAGACCTGCAACCCGGAGCCATTCCTCCTCGGGGCCGGGTTTACCCTCTGTCTGTTGAAGATAATTGTGCTATGTAGGAGTATGTTGCCGATGCTCTGTCGTGGGGGATCATCCACAAATCCTGCTCTCCTGCAGTGGCTGGCTTCTTCTTTGTGAAGGAAAAGGGTGGCGAGTTAAGACCATGCATCGATTATAGGGGTCTTATTCATCTTACCATTAAGAATGCTTACCCTATTCCGCTCATTACGGAACTCTTTGACCACCTCAAGCCTTCCTACCCGGTAGGTGAGAGAGTTTGGCTGTCCTCCCACAACTTGAACCTTTGTGTGCCTTCCAATAAACTGGCTCCCCGTTATGTTGGTCCTTTTCGAATACTCAGACGAGTCAATTCTTTGGCCTACGCTCTTGACCTTCCTCCTGCAATGCGCATCTCCAATGTTTTTCATGTCTCCCTCTTGAAACCATTGGTTTGTAATTGGTTTACCACTGTGTTGCCTCGTCCCCATCCTATATTTGTTGACAACCATGAGGAGTATGAGGTCAGCAGCATTATTGACTCTCGTATGTCCAGGGGCCGTGTACAGTATTTGGTTCACTGGAGGGGCTATGGTCCGGAGGAGTGTTCTTGGGTTCCCTCCTCTGATGTTCATGCTCCTGCCCTCCTCCGTGCCTTCCATGCCCGTTTCCCCAATAAGCCTTTTGTCCTCCTGCTGGGGAGGGGTCGTTGAGGGGAGGGTACTGTCAGGGTTTTTTCCCTGTTTTGTTTGCCATGTGCTGCTGGTAGCCATTTTACTCACCTCTCTTGCTGACTATGGTGCATTGTGGGTGATGCTGCTCACTTCCTGCACTTCATTTTATGGCCAGACTGGTGTGCATCATCTGTGTGAGACAGGATGCAGTCTCAGAATTGTGATATCATCACTTATTATTTAAAGGGCCTCTGTTCAGTATGCTTTGCCTTTGCGTTGTCTCAGACCTGTTTGTGAGAGTTCCTGTGTATTACTTGGCTTTCTGACGTCCTTCCTGGTTCCTGATCCCTGGCTTGTTCCTGACTCTGCTGTTTTCCTTGTTCCTGATTCCGGCTTGTCTGACTTTTCGCTTTGGCTCCTGACTCGGCTCGTCTGACTACCAGCTCTGGTTTTGACTCCTGGCTTGTTATTTGACTTGTGGACTTTTTATTATTTTTTTGCTATTAATAAAGTTGTGATTATTTTTGCACTTCTCGTCTCAGTCTGATTCCTGGCACCCTGACAGTTCAATACCATATATGAAGTGTGGAATAAAGTGCAAAAATTATTATCAATTTTATGTATATTTTAATGGTGATGTGAATGTGAAAGTGTGATAAATAGTGTGAGTAAATTATTTTATCTGGTTAAAAGCCTGCCATATCGATATTCTCGTTGAGACCAGAGGGAAACAAAGATCTGAATTTGTATATCCAATAAGTTTCCCTCTGTCTCAAACGAGATGTTCCAATCTTAAGTGGAATTGTTTCCAAAGGGGTAATGGACATTTTACATCTATATTGCGATGATGGTGCACATGATGTCTAGAGACACTATGTTTGAGTGAACCATTTTGTATGTTCCTCCAATGTTCATGCTACCTTTTTCTTATTTTCCTTGTGGTGCACCCGAAATATTGGGCCCCACATTCGCAGGTTAACACATAAATTACAAAACTAGTGTTACTTGTAATGTGTCCTAATCAGTGTTCCCTCTAAGGCCAGTTTTGTGTGCGGCCCAGCAGTGAAACAGTTCATAAGAGAACCATACATTCCAGTCTGCATTGTGCAATGTTTGCTAATTGCTGGGTGTGGTTAATTGATTAACTGTTTCACTGTTGGACCACACAAAAAACTGGTCTTAGGGGGGCAGAGCCAGCTACCGATCCGAGCAGACGCAGGTCCTGAGAGCTCCTGCTCTAATAACCTTTCAAATAGCTTTTAATAGCCCTGAAATAATATTTTCACATAGGAGACATAAGACTTTTCTACGGACAACAGCCGACCACACTTTAGAGCCTGATCTGATTCCGTTTTGAGCTGGGAAGATGGACTCCATGATTATAGAGGCCTTTACTATGCTGAGCTCCCGCATGGATAAGCAGTTTAGCATGCTCTCACAGTGTATTTCCCTGGGATCGGAGACAATACCCGACTCTAATACTTTTCTCCCTCCGGTCGGAGGTACATACCAGCAGGACATAACAGCAGATCCGATTGTACTGGACCTTACCGCACTCTCCCAGCAGCCTATGGGCATTTGTGACCCCCCTGTGGCTTGTCTGGCTTCTGCTCTGGAGCGGCCGGCCGGGGCGGGAGCCGGAGTGGACGCAGCGACATTTGCCCTCACTCAGGAGGAGTTCACTGATTTTAGGCACTCAAAGGCTATCTCCTCATCTCCAGAGGAGTCATTTAGCAGGGAGGGAGCCCGACGCTCAGACCGAGGGGCTGGAACTCACTTCCGGCCAGGGAAACAGCTTGGTAGTGCTCGCAACGGATCTACATACTTAATGTACTGCAAACAGCCCAGACCTAAGGATACATCAGGCCAGGACCTATGCGCTCTCATTACCTCCCAGAGCACTTGTTTACATCTTGCTCATTACGAGCATTCTCTGCACTCAGGATGGAACTCTGCAGTTAAGACACCCCTTGGTGATACCTATGAGCCCCAGGCTAGGATTTCGGACATATGCAATGCACAGGAGCTGCTGCAGAAGGGGATAGGCTAGCTTCTCCTATTCTCATATAGAGGCGCCATTTTGTCCGATTCTGGACTTGTCCTCCAGCCCTGCATGTTAGAGACATTTAAATTGGTAGTTTCTATCTATAGCTTGCGAGCTAAAAATGTTATATGTTGTATGATTTGTAGTTAGCAGTTTATTTGTTGCCATTGTTTATATACTATGGTTTATAGTTGTGTCCACTTTATAACTCACGCAATCGTAGTAAGCTTTACCCTGTACTTATTAGTGTCTTAGATCTCATTCATATGTTTTGTAAAATGCAAAGGACACTAGACACTGAATATTTGTTCTACCTATGAGAGACTTGTTGTTATGTTTTATGTTTCTACACTTTTTCCTGTGACGCACAGTCTAAAATTCTACACTTGTTCACAGGCAGTGGCACCACTTCCTATCATTAAGCACATAGCTCATAGTGCTACCACACCCTTGCTGCCGAGAAGTGCATCTTTCTGCAAGCCACACAGTACACTTTGAATCTCCTATTTTATTCACCATACGCCTAGCACGATATTACATTAAAAGTAGGTCTACTTCAACCTTGTGCAGGTAGCCTCCCCACTATAAATAATGTCCCGGTTCAGTCTCTGACTTCTCCTGACTGTTAAAAGTCTTTAATTAGCTCTCAAGGTTCCAGGGGAGATATAATCTTTTTCATACTAACAGAACAATATTGCTATCCTTACAGATGTTAGGAACTCACAAACTATAGTCCTCTAATAGAATAAGTGCAGGGAGTCAGTGCAGGTTATTATGCTCACAACTATTTTATTTTAGCATGTCGCTGATTATAACTAAGTTCTTCCAGAGCTCATTCTAATATAGCAACAGATTATTATATCCTTTGATTCAAAAAGGAAAGTATTTTACATCACAGTGCTTTTTGATTGTACTAAGTTGCTGAGTCTATCTACTTATTTTGTGACTATATGTTTAGAAATATAGTGTCAACTAGCCATCTATATCTCAGACAATACTTCAGTGAACTGAGTAATGTTTTTTTACATATGGCTCGCCCCGATCCACCATAGATTGCAGCGTATACCCTTTGTAACCCTACATTTCAAGAGAGAACTCTGGCTATATACTGGCTTATCTGGTTAACTTCCCCTTCTCATGCCTACTAATAAATTCACTGGAGTGCTGTATGGTATGAAACTGCCCCGTGTCCACCTGTACTCAGTGTCTAAGATTACCATCACCCTATGGGTACTTTAGCTGTGATGGCACTGATATATGATATGTTATCTACCTATGAACATCTCTCACTATACTATCTTAAAGGTTAAATTCGGTACTACTCACAACAACTGTATACTTTAATTACCTTCTACCCTAATATCACTACTGGCTCCGCCCCCTCCCCTTGTCCCAGCTAGAGTGGCTCCTGTCCGCTGAAATACCCTTACCCCATTATCCATATTGCCAACTCCCCCTCTTGCCTCTATCTCTTATCTATCTCCCAATGCAAAACGGGGACCATTGTTACTTTATTCAGATTATAAAAAAAAAGAGGTTCCATTTCACCCTATATAACAGCCCCTTGGACATTCTAAGTTAGCTTACTTTAGACTATCATTCCCTCCTACTAGATATGTGGGGTAGACTGGCCTGTCCTGTCACTGGATGGTGGGACTGCGGACTGCTTCATAAGCCCTGTAAGCATAATGTCCACGCTACTCTAATGATTTGCAGAATTTGTGACTAGAACTGTATTAGATTCACATCTCTACTGTGCCTTTATATTAAGTATGTATGCTTAATTGGAATTTTTGTTCATGGGTGTCTTTATCTTTATCTGTATCGCTACATTTAACCTCAATAAAAAAATATTTAAAAAAAAAAAAAAACTGGTCTTAGAGGAAACAGTGCCTGTGAGTGCGCTTCTCTCTGTATGTATTTAGTCTCCCTAATCGAAAAAGGGGAAACCAGATGTGGACTCCTTGCTCAGTGTGCTTAGAGGAATATGACTACACCTCACTGGCGAGGCCCAATGAAGGCCAAAACGATCTTCTGGGGTTGCTGTGTTCCTTGTTCAGAGTGAATTGCCTGGTATTTTGGCACAGGACTGACCATAATAGGCGGGATCAGACTGATATACTACAGGAAAGTTTTACTCTGTTAAAAGCATTACTGGGCTAAAAGAAGCTGCACCCAAGTGGTAAATCACAATAGAACAGGCTAACAATGGTATTGAGATAGTTGTTCGTTCCTGTGAGTGTGATTCTCTCTGTATGTATTTAGTCTCCCTAAGGGAAAAAGGGGAAACAAGATGTGGACTCCTTGTGCAGTGTGCTTAGAGGAATATGGCTACACCTCACTGATGAGGCCCAATGAAGGCCGAAACGATCATCTGGGGTTGCTGTGTTCCTTGTTCAGAGAGGAATTGCCTGGTATTTTGGCGCTGGACTGACTGTAATAGGCAGGATCAGACTGATATTGAGGTAGTTGTTCGCTCCTGTGAGTGCGCTTCTCTGTGTATGTATATATATATATATATATATATATATATATATATATATATATATATATATATTTATTTATTTAGATATGTATATGTTTGTATCTCTATGTTAAATCCATTTGCAGCCTTTTTATTCTTTCTAACACCTGAGACCTCATATTTTGAGCCCTTATAACTTTTTATTGCAATTTTTTAAAATATTTTTTTATTAGTGTTATTATGAGTGCAACTGTAGTTTTAAATGTATTTTTAATGTTTTTCGTGCAACTTTTTATTTTAGTGTAACAGTTAACCTGAGGCATGTGTTAAATTCAATTGTGTTTGAGCGTATGGGGTTATTTTTAACTTGTAATATGTGCACACAGAGAGAAGTGCACTCACAGGAATGAACGACCGTCTCAAAACCATTGTTAGCCTGTTCTATGGCTATTTACCACCTGGGTGCAACTTCTTTTTAGCCCAGTAATGCTTTTCACAGAGTAGAACTTTCCTGTAGTATATCAGTCTGATCCCGCCTATTACGGTCAGTCCAGCGCCAAAATACTAGGCAATTCCTCTCTGAACAAGGAACACAGCAACCCCAGATCATTGTTTCAGCCTTCATTGGGCCATGAGGTGTGCACTACTTCCAACATGCACAAACAACCACAATAAACCCCATATTGCTTGCGTGCAACTTTTAGCATGTCATTTGTAATTTTGCCGCAATAGTGGATAGAATTGCAAGCTTTCAGGACACTGAGGTCCCTTTGCCAAGCACTCTGATACAAATGAAGCTCAGTCATATTTATATACATTATACATGGCATGGTATATGCATTTAAATTTACATTTATAAAGTATAAACATTGATTGTGATGTAGTTGTATGGGATTTGGGAAAGGTTTCACAGAGATGTGTAAAGATGTTTGTTATGCATATCGAAGTAATAGGTCCACAAATCACAAAGTGATAAGCAAACAGAATACAGGATGATGCTGTCACTTATGTATGAAGAGGCCATCTATCTCCACTGGGTAGGGGGTATTAAACTAGTCATCTGAATGATTAAATAGTTATGAGGGTTTAATATCAATAAATTAGATTTACCATGTTCTTAGGAAATATAAGAGTTCATAAGGCAATGGAAAGTGTCAAATAGGCTTATTAATTTGTATTCCCAAATCCTTTTTTCCCTTTGGGATTTGAAGTTCCCTTTTAGTTCTGTTATTTTCAAATCTTGGACATTGTGATGTGGTCAGTTTAATTTTTGCCTACTGGTGTATTTGTTGGTGATTAGGAAGCGGTAGAGATTCATTATTTTCCTGAGTTTTTGTCCTGTTTCTCCAATATAGTATAGGGTGGTGAGATTTTCTCTGTTGTTAGGATGTAAGGGCAGGTTTTGCATAGATTTTGGTTGCAGGTAAATGTGCCGTTTTTGTTGTGGGGTATCCTAGTTGGCTTTTGATTAACATTATTTTTAAGGTTTGGCCGTTGCCTTTATGAGCAGAGAGGTGTGTCTGGGAATATCTCCTTTAGCTGCCTGTCCTTGTGGAGAGTTGGATGTAAGTCTTTGTAAATTGTTCTTAAAATTTCTAATTGTCAGTTGTAGGTTACAACAAGAGGTACAACGTTATACTTTAGTTTTGTCCTACATTGCAAAAGTTTGACCCTTGCTATTTTGGCAGCTCTCAACTTCCTTTTTTCTATTATCCTTGGGTGGTAGCCTTCATTGCTTCCGCCCCTTATTTAGCCTAGCCAGAATTGTCTAAACCACTCTTGTTAGAGGTGGATGCTGAGAACAGCAGAGTCAGGAACAAGCCAGGGATAAGGAACCAGGAGGGACATCAGACAGCCAGGTAATACACAGGAGCTTTCACAATCTGGTCTGAGACAATGCAAGGGCAAAGCATACTGAACAGAGGCCCTTTAAATAATAAGTGATGACATCACAATTCTGAGACTGCATCCTGTCTCACACGGATGATGTACACCAGTCTGGCCATAAAAGGAAGTGCAGGAAATGAGCAGCATCACACAGTATGCACCAGAGTCAGCAAGAGAGGTGAGTAAAATGGCTGCTAGAAGCACAAAACAGGGAAAAAAAACCTGACAGTATCCGCCCCTCAACGACCCCTCCCCCGCGGGAGGACAAAAGGCTTATTGGAGAAACGGGCATGGAAGGCACAGAGGAGGGCAGGAGCATGAACATCAGAGGAGGGAACCCATGAATGATCCTCCGGACCGTAGCCCCTCCAGTGAACCAAATACTGTACGCGGCCCCTGGACATACAAGAGTCAATAATGCTGCTGACTTCATACTCCTCGTGGTTGTCAACAAAGATAGGATGGGGACGAGGCAACACAGTGGTAAACCGATTACAAACCAATGGTTTCAAGAGGGAGACATGAAAAACATTGGAGATGCGCATTGCAGAAGGAAGGTCAAGAGCGTAGGCCACAGGATTGACCCGTTGAAGTATTCGAAAAAGACCAACATAACGGGGAACCAGTTTATTGGAAGGCACACGAAGATTCAAGTGGGAGGACAGCCAAACTCTCTCATCAACCTGGTAGGAAGGCGCAGGCAGATGCCTACGATCAGCCTGGAACTTTTAGCGCTGCATAGAATGATGAAGGCAATCCTGAATCTGCACCCATGTGGAACGGAGTTGCCGGAGATGCTCCTCCAAAGCTGGAATACCCTGAGACATGAATGAATCATGCAACAAGGATGGTTGAAACCCATAATTCGCCATGAACGGGGATAACTTGGAGGAAGCATTAATAGCACTATTACGACAAGATACGTTGGAGGGAGGCTCATATGAAATTATTAAATAATTTTTATCTAACACCAGAAAGAATGAACAAATGGGTGCGTAATGAACCGAGATTTGGGTGCTTTAAATGTTGTGCTGATAAGGCAGATATCTTGCACTGCTTATGGTCATGCCCTAAAATTAAACAATTCTGGGGGAAAATCAACTTCTGGTTGAATAGGCATTTGCAGCAAAACTGCGAACTTACGCCCAGAAAGATATTCTTTTTGTGTCATGACCAGACATGTCCCGGGGATCAACAGCTAATTAATATAGCCATCCTAGCGGCGCGTATGTTAGTGTTTAAGAAATGGAAGCTAGTAAGTGCTCCGGATATAGCCGAATTCGTAAGTGCAATTAGATTGCAAATGAGGATAGAATTATATGATAAAAATTTATTAGCAGAGAAATATCTTAAAAGATACTTCGCGAAATGGTTAAGATTAATTCAAAAATGGCCTTTGGCAGCACAAAAACTTTTCATTGCCCCTCTAACAAACTCCACAGCGTTCTTGTCACTGATTGCGGGAGAGATTCTCCCACAACAGTGGATAGAGGATTAAATCGAGGAAGTAGATCATTGTTAGCAGGGTAGAGAGGGGGTTCCAGGGGAGTAGTAGTAGGGGTCCGGTATGTTGTATTTGCTAACAATTTTTTTTTTTTTTTTTCTCTTTTTATCTGTTTTGTCCCCTTTTTTGGTTTTGGTTATTTGTTTTTCTTTTTCCCCACAAAAATTATGGAAAATTTGTGAAGTACGAGAAGGCAGAATATGAAAGCTGACTGTAGACAAAAGACTATTTATTTTCTGTCATATTTAATTTCATAAGAGATGATTTTTTATTTGTTACATTTATAATCTTGTATAAGGATGAATATTATGTTCTTCATGTATGAAAGTATGTACTTCACCAATAAAATATTAAAAAAAAAAAAAATAGCACTATTACGAGCAAACTCTGCCCAAGGTAACAGTTGAGACCAATTATTGTGGTGATCTGAGACATAGCAATGGAGGAACTGTTCCAGAGCTTGATTAGACCGTTCTGCAGCCCCATTGGATTGAGGGTGATATGCAGAGAAGTAGGAAATTCTGGATCCCCATTTAATGATAAAAGGAACGCCAAAATCTGGAGACAAACTGGCTACCCCGGTTCGACACTATCTCCTTGGGTAACCCATGTAAATGGAAGACCTCCCGGGGAAAAATTGAAGCAAGCTCCTGAGCAGTAGGCAACTTCTTCAAGGGAATGTAATGTGACATTTTAGAAAAACGGTCAACCACCATAAGGATAACAGTATTGCCATTGGAAACAGGGAGCTCGATAATGAAGTCCATGGAAAGATGTGTCCAAGGACGCTCACCATTAGCAATAGGTTGAAGAAGACCCACAGGAAGATGTTGAGTAGTCTTATTTTGTGCACAAACTGAGCAGGAGGCAACATACGCAGCAACATCCGAACGAAGACCTGGCCACCAGAATTGTCCAGTGACAGACCAAATCATTTGGTTCTTGCCTGGGTGACCTGCAGCTTTAGGATAGTGGTAAGTGTGCAAAAGTTTAGTTTGAAGATTCTCAGGAACAAAACACTTACCACTAGGTTTCTCAGGAAGTGCATTGGTTTGTGCAGCCAGGATCTCCTCCCCCAAGGGAGAAGTCAAATAGTACGTATGGTAGCCAAAATATGGTCAGGAGGTATAACTGGAGTAGGTATAGACTCCTCCTTGGACAGAGGGGACAATTGTCGAGAGAGGGCATCAGCCCTAACATTCTTACTACAAGGCAGGTAGGAGACTACATAATTAAACCGAGACAAAAATAGCGCCCATCTGGCCTGTCGGGATGAAAAATGTTTTGCTTCAGATAGATAAGTAAAATTCTTGTGGTCAGTAAGAATGAGCACTGGCACGCTAGTACCCTGGAGAAGATGCCTCCATTCCTTGAGTGCCAAAATTATGGCCAATAATTCCCTGTCGCCAATTTCATAATTGCACTCCGCTGGAGACAATCTCTTAAAGAAGAAACCACACGGTTGCAAGGAACCGTCAGGCATAGGATGTTGAGACAAGAGGGCACCTACTCCAGTCTCAGACGCATCGACCTCAAGAACGAAAGGCAGGACAGGGTTATGATGAGCCAGAACTGGAGCGGCAGCAAAGGCAGTCTTAAGACTATCAAAGGCCTTAATGGCAGTAGGTGACCAATAGAGTGGATCATTCTCTTTACGGGTCATGTCTGTGATAGGTTTGACCAAGGAAGAAAAGTTTTTAATAAACTTTCTATAGTAATTGGCGAACCCTAAAAAACGTTGAATAGACCGAAGACCAACTGGGCGCGGCCCCGGCAGAACTGCAGATAACTTGTCAGGATCCATGGAGAACGCTGATAACATAACCTAGGAAGGTTACTTGAGTCTGATGGAACTCACATTTCTCGAGTTTACAAAACAGGCCGTTCTCACGTAGTCTTTGAAGGACCCGTGTAACATCAGAACGATGAGCCTCAAGTGTGGGTGAGTGTATGAGGATGTTGTCCAAGTACACCACAACACACTGTTGCAACATATCTCGTAGGACATCATTAATACATTTCTGGAAAACAGCAGTAACATTGATTAAGACCCCTATAATCGATACATGGTCTTAACTCGCCACCCTTTTTCTTCACAAAGAAGAAGCCAGTCACTGCAGGAGAGCAGGATTTACGGATAATTCCCCACGACAGAGCATCAGCAGCATACTCCTCCATAGCAGAATTCTCTGCAACAGACAGAGGGTAAACCCGGCCTCCAGGAGGAATGGCTCCAGGTTGCAGGTCTATGGCACAATCGTAAGACCAGTGAGGAGGCAACGTACAGGAACGTACCTTGTCAAAAACATCTAGGAACTCTCGGTACTCCTCTGGCAATTGAGATACCGAAGAAGTGCACAAGACTTTAACTGGTTTCCGAAGACAAGTGGAAATACATTGTGGAGACCACGACAAAATTTCGGACCTGCGCCAGTCGAGACTGGGATTGTGCTTTTGGAGCCAGGGATAACCCAGAACAACTGGAAAATGCGGAGAGTTTATCCCCTGGAACTGGAGGGTTTCATAATGGAGAGCCCCAACAGCCATGGATAACGGAGCAGTTTTGCGAGTAACGAGTGCGGGCTGAAGGGGTCTGCAATCAATGGCCTCAATAACAAGTGGAACAGACCGAGGCAAAACAGGAATGGAGTGCTTTGATACAAAAGGGGACAAGGATAAACCACCCAAGGTCTGCCCCAGACAGGACCTTAGATGTGAGCGTTTCCTGGCCGTGTAGGACAAGCCCCTCCCTCCTCCTGAAGGCCCTCTCCACCGTGGAGAGATGCGTGAATCCCAACTGCATCGGCTCAGCAGTACCTGGTGACTCGGGACCAGGAGGCATGGGAGGAGAGGGAGGCATGGGTGGGAATGAACACGTAGGAGACAACGGAACAGGAGGCTTCCGCAAGCCCTCCTTGAAAGAGGGCCTCTCACTTAGTCTGATGTCAATAAGGATCAAAAAAGACACCAATGCCTCGAGATCTTCTGGTAAATCTCTAGCAGCAACTTTGTCTTTAATCACATCAGAGAGCCCATGAAAGAAAGCGGCAACAGAGGCTTCATTGTTCCAACCTACCTCTGTGGCAAGCATACGGAACTCAATGGCATACTGAGCAACAGATCTTGTACCTCGCAGAATGGACATGAGTCATTTAGCAGCAGAGGAGGAGCAAGCCAGAACATTAAATAACCTTCGAAATGAGGCCACAAATTCAGGGTAATTTGAAATCATAGGTTTATTAGTCTCCCACAAGGGATTAGCCCAGGCAAGAGCCGTGTCAGAGAGTAACGAGATGAGAAATCCCACCTTAGCTCTGTCAGAGGGAAACGCCTGAGGTAAAATCTCAAAGTAAATTCCCGCCTGGTTCAAAAACCTTCTGCACTGATTAGGATTGCCTCCATAATGCTAAGGTAGAGGTGCAGAACTGGACATGCTCCTGGTAGGACTAGGTGCAGCAGCGGAAACAGGAGCAGCCATAACTTGCAGGACACTTTAGTCTAAATGTGCAGTGCGAGTCAGCAAGGTTTGCAGGGCTAGTGCAAATTGATCCAAGCGGTGATCCTGTTCATCCATCCTGGAAATGATGGCAGTTAAAGGTGGATTATTAGCACCATCAGGATTCATGGCTCTTGCATAATGTCAGGGTGCCAGGAATCAGACTGAGACGTGAAGTGCAAAAATAATAATCACACCTTTATTAATAGCAAAAATAATAAAAAGTCCACAAGTCAAATAACAAGCCAGGAATCAAAACCAGAGCTGGTAGTCAGACGAGCCGAGTCAGGAGCCAAAGCGAGTAGTCAGACTAGCCAGAATCAGGAACAAGGAGAACAGCAGAGTCAGGAACAAGCCAGGGTTCAGGAACCAGGAGGGACATCAAACAGCCAGGTAATACACAGGAACTCTCACAAACAGGTCTGAGACAACGCAAGGGCAAAGCATACTAAACAGAGGCCCTTTAAATAATAAGTGCTGACATCACAATTCTGAAACTGCATCCTGTCTCACACGGATGATGTACACCAGTCTGGCCATAAAAGGACGCTCAGGAAATGAGCAGCATCACACAGTATGCACCAGAGTCAGCAAGAGAGGTGAGTAAAATGGCTGCCAGCAGCACATGGCAAACAAAACAGGGAAAAAACCCTGACAACCAGATACACATCCTAAGCTACTGTAAACTCCACAGCCCTGAACACTGACAGACAGCTGCACAGTTCCCAGCAACCCAGAAAGTTAACCCCTGAGCAGCCTGGGTGACAGGTCCACAGGAAAGCTTTACAAACATTATCAACACAACTTACAGAAAACCTAGCACTTGCCAGCAGATACACAGTAATGTTTAAAAGCAAAACTTGGGAAGTCAGTTACATTTGGCGCCAAAGGATCGAGCCCAGCATCACGTCAAGGTCTCCCCCTTCTTGGGACCCTAACCAGCACCCACATAATGCATACTTTCGAACAAACTAACTGGGAACCTCCTAGGTTGACAAAGGCTTTTGTAATCTCCCCTATGTAAATACAAAACACAGGAATGGACCACACTCACAGACTTGACTGGGTACACATCCTAAGTCACTGAAAACTCCACAGCCCTGAACACTGACAGACAGCTGCACAGTTGCCAGCAACCCAGGCAGTTAACCCCTAAGCAGTCTGGGAGACAGTCCCGCAGGGAAGCATCACAATTATTATCAACACAACACACAGAAAACCTGGCACTCGCCAGCAGATACACAGTAATGTTTAACTTGACTTCCCTAGTTTTTCTTTTAAACATTACTATGTATCTGCTGGCGAGTACATGTATTAAAATAAATGAATAATAGAATGTTTAAAGGGATTGGAAAGTCAAAGTTAAACTTCCAAGAATCAGAAATTAGCTTGAAATAAGTACGACCATGAACATAAATTGACTGTGAAACATCAGTCTGCTAGTGTAATCTAATAGCAGTTGCCTGCCTGCCAGCGTGTGTGCCAGACCCACTTGCCAACTAGTGCCACCACTCATATCTGTTGTAACAGTAGTGTAAATTTTGTAAAAAAAAACTTTTTTGACTGTGAAACATCAGTCTGCTAGTGTAATCTAATTGCAGTTGCCTGCCAGCGTGTGTGCCAGGCCCACTTGCCAACTAGTGCCACCACTCATATCTGTTGTAACAGTAGTGTAAATTTAAAAAAAAAAACTTTTTTGACTGTGAAACATCAGTCTGCTAGTGTAATCTAATTGCAGTTGTCTGCCTGCCAGCGTGTGTGCCAGGCCCACTTGCCAACTAGTGCCACCACTCATATCTGTTGTAACAGTAGTGTAAATTAAAAAAAATAAAACTTTTTTGACTGTGAAACATCAGTCTGCTAGTGTAATCTAATTGCAGTTGCCTGCCTGCCAGCGTGTGTGCCAGGCCAAATTGCCAACTAGTGCCACCACTCATATCTGTTGTAACAGTAGTGTAAATTTAAAAAAACCAAACTTTTTTGACTGTGAAACATCAGTCTGCTTGTGTAATCTAATTGCAGTTGCCTGCCTGCCAGCGTGTGTGCCAGGCCCACTTGCCAACTAGTGCCACCACTCATATCTGTTGTAACAGTAGTGTAAATTAAAAAAAAAAACTTTTTTGACTGTGAAACATCAGTCTGCTAGTGTAATCTAATTGCAGTTGCCTGCCTGCCAGCGTGTGTGCCAGGCCCACTTGCCAACTAGTGCCACCACTCATATCTGTTGTAACAGTAGTGTAAATTAAAAAAAAACAACTTTTTTGACTGTGAAACATCAGTCTGCTAGTGTAATCTAATTGCAGTTGCCTGCCTGCCAGCGTGTGTGCCAGGCCCACTTGCCAACTAGTGCCACCACTCATATCTGTTGTAACAGTAGTGTAAATTAAAAAAAAAAACTTTTTTGACTGTAAAACATCAGTCTGCTAGTGTAATCTAATTGCAGTTGCCTGCCTGCCAGCGTGTGTTCCAGGCCCACTTCCATCTCCCGGTTCCTAAAATCCATGCCATATACACGTCCCCTTGCGCCGCAACTGCCTCTGGGAACCTTACCATGGGTCTCAGACCGCACATCTTGTAATTCTCTGTCTGGAAAATTATATATCTATCAAATCTATCTATTTATCTATCAAATCTATCTAGCTATCTATCGTATCTATCAAATGTATATTGCATCTATTGATCTATGTAATCTATGTATGTATCTATCAAATCTATCTATCTCGTGGCCGGACTGTTTTGTGACAGCCACTTGTGTTTCGGCCAAATGTCCGTCGGACAAATGTCCGTCAGCCAAATGGCCGTCGGCTAAAAGTCTGGCCACGATTGCACGAGCAGTGCCCCAAATTTGAAGTAGGAGGACCGACCAAGCATCTTTTTCCATCTCCCGGTTCCTAAAATCCATGCCATATACACGTCCACTGGCGCCGCAACTGCGTCTGGGAACCTTACCATGGGTCCCAGACCGCACGTCTTGTAATTCTCTGTCTGGGAAATTATATATCTATCAAATATATTTGTTAATCTATCAAATCTATCTATCTATCTATCGTATCTATCAAATGTATATTGCATGTATTGATCTATCTATCTAATCTATGTATCTATGTATCTATCAAATCTATCTCGTGGTTGTGCAAATGGACTGTTTGCGGTTGTTTGCGGTGCGTTAAACGGGGAGTTTGGTCTGTCACTGTGAAGCGGGCGTAACCCTTACACTACCTGATCAATACAACATCATACCTGATGTTTTAAAGCACGTTATTCCAAACAATTTAGGAATGTTAGGTGATTAATGCCCTTTATGGCTTAAAACCAGACTCTGCATCAACTATGTAATTTTCCGTGGGAGTTTTGCCATGGATCCCCCTCCGGCATGCCACAGTCCAGGTGTTAGTCCCCTTGAAACAACTTTTCCAGGCCAGAAATAGTCCCTGTGGGTTTTAAAATTCGCCTGTCTATTGAAGTCAATGGCGGTTCGCCCGTTCGTGAACATTTGCGGAAGTTCGAGTCCGCCATTCGCTAATATAAAATTTTAAGTTTGCGACATCACTAATTGCAGTATGATGAAACCTGTGTAATGAGTGTACTAGCTTCCTCTACTTTTTGGATTATTTGGTTTTGACTCGGCTTCCCCTGACTCTGCAATTTTTAAATTAATTTAGTTGGACTAGTTTGATTACTCAACTTCAACTTGTTTTTTGGGAATTGCATTTGTATTCTGATTTTGTATTGTTTTTTTCCTGCAGTCTAAACCCAGGCAGTTAACCCCTAAGCAGTCTGGGAGACAGGCCCGCAGGGAAGCATCACAATTATTATCAACACAACACACAGAAAACCTGGCACTCGCCAGCAGATACACAGTAATGTTTAACTTGACTTCCCTAGTTTTTCTTTTAAACATTACTATGTATCTGCTGGCGAGTACATGTATTAAAATAAATGAATAAAAGAATAAGTTTAAAGGGATTGGAAAGTCAAAATTAAACTTCCAAGAATCAGAAATTAGCTTGAAACAAGTACGACCATGAACATAAATTAACTAAATCAAAAGTTTTAATTTCCAAAAAAAATTTTTTTTTAAGAGACTAATTTTTTCCTGTTTACAGCTAGTAACGTTTGCTGTACCTTTAAGGAAGACTAGAAGATCAATTAGAGCTTAATTGTACTATTCTCTATAAGCTCTCTGATTGCAGCTAGTGATGTCGTGAATTGTAAACCGGCGAATAGTTCCCAGCGAACATAGCTTGTTCGCGTTCGCCGCAGCGGGCGAACACATGCGATGTTCGATCCGCCCCCTATTCGTCATCATTGAGTAAACTTTGACCCTGTATCTCACAGTCTGACACATTTCAGCCAATCAGCAGCAGACACTCCCTCACAGACCCTCCCAGCTCCTGGACAGCAGCCATTTTAGATTAATTCTGTTCCTGCATTTTTAGTGAGAGGAGGGATAGTGTAGCTGCTGATGATTTTATAGGGAAATTGATAGCTAGGCAAGTGTATTCAGTGTCCACTACAGTCCTGAAGGACTCATCTGATCTCTGCTGTAAGGACAGCACCCCAAAAAGCCCTTTTTAGGACTAGAACATCAGTCTTTTTTTTTTTTTGCCTGTGTAATTTTGACTGTGAAACATCAGTCTGCTAGTGTAATCTAATAGCAGTTGCCTGCCTGCCAGCGTGTGTGCCAGGCCCACTTGCCAACTAGTGCCACCACTCATATCTGTTGTAACAGTAGTGTAAATTTTGTAAAAAAAAACTTTTTTGACTGTGAAACATCAGTCTGCTAGTGAAATCTAATAGCAGTTGCCTGCCTGCCAGCGTGTGTGCCAGGCCCACTTGCTAAGTGCCACCACTCATATCTGTTGTAACAGTAGTGTAAATTTTGTAAAAAAAAACTTTTTTGACTGTGAAACATCAGTCTGCTAGTGTAATCTAATTGCAGTTGCCTGCCTGCCAGCGTGTGTGCCAGGCTCACTTGCCAACTAGTGCTACCACTCATATCTGTTGTAACAGTAGTGTAAATTTAAAAAAAAAAAACTTTTTGACTGTGAAACATCAGTCTGCTAGTGTAATCTAATTGCAGTTGACTACCTGCCAGCGTGTGTGCCAGTCCCACTTGCCAACTAGTGCCACCACTCATATCTGTTGTAACAGTAGTGTAAATTAAAAAAAAAAAAACTTTTTTGACTGTGAAACATCAGTCTGCTAGTGTAATCTAATTGCAGTTGCCTGCCTGCCAGCGTGTGTGCCAGGCCCACTTGCCAACTAGTGCCACCACTCATATCTGTTTTTTTTTTTTTTTAAATAATTTTTTTATTGAGATTTTGCTGAAAGAACAAAACATACATTGGTCGCCAAATAACAATAGTGACGAAAGTTCAATAAATTAATACATTTCACCAATAACAAGATGAAGATGAGTAACACAATAAAGGCTTCTGAAATCTCAGTTTTTCAATAATGTCATATGAGTGTGACTATTAGGGTGACCCTTCATAGGCCACTAAAATATAGGTAATGATATCAGTGTGATTGTCCGGCCACTTATGGGCCATATGATAAATCTTATGTAGACAAGGGGGGAGGGGATGTTCAGTGGGTAAACACCGCTATATATAGAAGGGGAAGGGTGGAGGGCGGAGCCAGAAATAAATGGAAGCGTTTTTAGGGAACTTGTCGGGGGCTTTCAGCCTTGCCAATGAAGCAAAATAAATAGACTATGAAGCTGGGTTATTTATCCAATTATTGTTAGCCAGGCATGCGCATATTGGGGAAGTATAGAAAGGTTAAATAATCTATAGGTTAACAGATTATACATGTTGTATTAGTTCCCCAACTCAGCGTGGTCAGTGGGATCTAATGGAGTATCTATCTCCTGTTTTATAGTAGGGTCTAATTATAAATAAATGAAAAGTACTTGGCATACACAATATACCCCATTGGGTTAATGGGATTAAGTATTAGCAAATTATGTTATTTTACATGTAATATGATTGCGCTTCAGAGCAGACATTAACCAGTAATCCTTGCACTAGCGTTATCAAGCATAAAAAAAAAAGCATAAACAATAGCAGTGCACATATTTAGAATAATATATCGCATTAGAAGTGTTTTAGTCTATATATCATTGCGACAGACATGGAACATGAGAATAGTCAGACTTGTCCCTGAGAAAAGAACTGCTGGGTTCTTTTAAAACAATAGGAGGATATAAAGTCAAACAGACATATATATAGGAAAAGCATTTAGAACTCTACATATAAACAACAATTTTAGTGAACCTCAACTCAACCATGTACTTTTAAATCAAGCTTCATTCTTAACATTTGATACCTAAGAATCAGAAATAGCATTGTTAAGCATGCCACTTGGTATTATATCACTCTGTCAGGAGATGCCTAGAGTTGAAATAACTGGTGAAGGGGTTACAACAGGAGAAACAATATAGAAACTCAAATCAAATATATAGTGAAAAAAAACACAAAGTCACCCTTTTATATTATAGAAAAAATACTCCCTACAATATCTAACAGGCCGCTTTTGAAACTTTCTGTGCATTCCAACTGGTATATTTTAGTAGATTGAAGTGTACTAGAAAATAATTTTAAGATACCCTATATCAGTAGGGTAGCGTAGGGCTGCTAATAGTTTGCATATAGATAGGAATCTATCAGCTTAAAAAACCCTTAGCTAAAAGTAGATTAGCTTTACTAAGTAGAAATACCTTTAGTGAAATGTACAGTGAATACCAGGATGAAAGTGCTTAGAATATAGCTGTACTATCTACTTGAGTATATTATAGGGTCAAAGAAACACATAACTTCAGGGACAGTAAGGGTATGGGTACAAATGTTTCTTTACTGTGTAAGGGGTCTGCAAAACCCATTGCAGAGGTAGCAAACTTTATAATGAAAAGTAAGGGACTAAGAAATATATACACAGTCCTAATGAGTAAGTTAGCAAACTTGTTATATAGGTCCTCCTTGTGGTTTTCAAACAATAAGATAAAATATAATATTACTTACAACAAGCTGTGATCAAGTACAGGACTATGATATGGAAAAAGGAACAGCCCTATAAGATATTAGTATGGATGAGTATCTGAACATTAAACACACTATTTTCAAATGAATACTAGATGGAGATCTAGTAGAGTCCAACAGTGAGAGCAATGTGGCTCAATCATTGAAATAAGCCTAACCCACATTTGGGCTATCCCTGTCTGGGGGACAAGGGTAATTTACCCCACTCCTAATTTCACAAAGACTCGATTAGGCCTGTATTCAATGCTTCCCAGTTTTTGAAGTAACTCTCCATGATAACTAAAGTTATGTGGCATCAGTTCTGTAATTGTCATATTTTAAATCTTATACTTTGATAAATTGATAAAATTGTAGCAAGTCAAGATATATATTATAATTCATATGAGCTTATAACAGGCCAAAACTGATAGATAGAACTTTTAAGCTAGAAAGGTACCATCAAGAATAACCCCACTATTCTGAAGGCAGACTAAATACAGAATGTATATGGAAGTATAAAAGAGCGTCTATGTCAACTTCAAACAATGTATTATGAACGGGGATTAAACATATACAAACAGAGAGCGATTTACAACATGGAGGGCTGACCTGTACAAGTTAACGCCAGTGTCACACATTAGATAAACTAGGAATTGGGAATAGTTAGTCTATGCCAGTTCTGAAGCATGCTGACAGGCCGCAGAAGAAACTGACAGCATAAAGCATAAATGCAGGGATAGGATATACCCGGAGCATTGTACATGACACACTAATATGGAAATGGACTCCAATGTATACTAAGCCTACATGAGGCTCAATTGTGAAAACTTACATTAACATTAGTACACATATACAGTCAACACATAACTTCTCATTTACAAACCTGCAGTACAGCTCCATGTGCTATAGACCTAATACGAAATAAGTACATAGTGAACATCAACCATGTAAATCCCACAATAAAAAACGTAATCAACAGGAGCGTTAGTGTTAGAGACCCACCTAGCTATAATGGTATCAATAAGTGCCACTGTCTATAACTTAGGTGAGGGAGGGTCCCAGAAAACTAAAGACTTGTCTCTCACTCACTACAAAGTTTCCTGCTGTTTTAACCAATACCAACTGCGTAAGAGGAGCAGTAGTAGGGACACGCGGCATGATCAATGCTGCATCTTTTAGGATTCATGAGTCCTAGGGGAGCCCGTACATCGTGCCACTGTTGTGATGCGGTTACTGTTAGTAGAGTAGGAAGACCTTCAATCTCCCGGACCAGTTCATATCCCAGGCTAAGGGTTCCGTTGATATTGCTTGAGCTGTCGCTGAGGGTGAGCTGGGGACTCACGGTTGAGCCGCCATTAATAGAAGCCTGTGTTATACTAGCAGGTGTCTGAGTTTTTCCTCGGAGGTTGTCATCAGCCAAAACACAGACCACCTCACCAGGCGTGTGGTTAGACTGTGCTGTCCCTCTTGAGCTGGTCCTATATAGTGTGATATCAACTGAAGGACAAGCTGGGTGATCGCGGGGAGCTGGTAGCAACATATCCGGTATGTCATCTTGTGTGCTCAAAGCGTTTGAGTGCGGTGTCACAGAGGTTCCCAGTTCATCCTGCTTAGCCAGCTCATGGGAAAGATCCAATATATGCCCCAGCTTATAATACCTGGTGGTCGATGTAAGCTTAATAGAGGGCCTCTCTACCTTTTCCTGATACTTGAATATGGGAGGTGCGAGGGTTCTGCCACTTTGTACAGGGTCCGTGTCTATGGTTAGACATTCTGGCGGTAGCGTGCAGGCAGAAAGTATAAGCATTAGGTCCTCTTTCAGGCTCTGGTAATGCCTCTTTAGGAGTTGTTGGGTGCTTCATTCCCATGAGTCTAGGGCCTCCATACCAGCAGTGCCTTAACGGGCAGATAGCTCCTGAAAAGTCCACGTGGCGTAGCTTAGGAAGATATATCAGCTAAACGTTCAGCTACTAACTTATCTCCAGAATCTTTGAGTATAATAGGCGGTAGTTATTTCCTGATAAACTAAAGCAGGAATTTAAGTCCTTTATGGATAGATTAAGTTATATAATTATAGCTAAGAGCCATGAGCTTCATAAAAACATGTCTGGTTGTCTCCGCAGTCGGCTCCGCCCCCCATATCTGTTTTAACAGTAGTGTTAATTTTAAAAAAAAAAAGACCGCACATCTTGTAATTCTCTGTCTGGGAAACTATCTATCGTATCTATCAAATGTATATTGCATCTATTGATCTATGTAATCTATGTATGTATCTATCAAATCTATCTATCTCGTGGCCGGACTGTTTTGTGACAGCCACTTGTGTTTCGGCCAAATGTCCGTCGGACAAATGTCCGTCAGCCAAATGGCCGTCGGCTAAAAGTCCGGCCACGATTGCACGCGCAGTGCCCCAAATTTGAAGTAGGAGGACCGACCAAGCATCTTTTTCCATCTCCCGATTCCTAAAATCCATGCCATATACACCTCCCCCGATAGGGGGAGTAACAGGTATTAAACTGATCAGAATATTACTACTTAACACACCACTCATATCTGGTGCCACAGTAGATTGCACATGCAGTGCCCCAAATTTGAAGTAGGAGGACCGACCAAACATCTTTTTCCATCTCCCGGTTCCTAAAATCCATGCCATTTACACGTCCCCTGGCGCCGCAACTGCCTCTGGGAACCTTACCATGGGTCCCAGACCGTACGTCTTGTAATTCTCTGTCTGGGAAATTATATATCTATCAAATCTATCTGTTAATCTATCAAATCTATCTATCATATCTATCAAATGTATATTGCATGTATTGATCTATCTATCTAATCTATGTATCTATGTATCTATCAAATCTATCTATCTCGTGGTTGTGCAAATGGACTGTTTGCGGTTGTTTGCGGTGCGTTAAACGGGGAGTTTGGTCTGTCACTGTGAAGCGGGCGTAACCCTTACACTACCTGATCAATACAACATCATACCTGATGTTTTAAAGCACGTTATTCCAAACAATTTAGGAATGTTAGGTGATTTATGCCCTTTATGGCTTAAAACCATACTCTGCATCAACTATGTAATTTTCCGTGGGAATTTTGCCATGGATACCCCTCCAGCATGCCACAGTCCAGGTGTTAGTTCCCTTGAAACAACTTTTCCATCACTATTGTGGCCAGAAAGAGTCCCTGTGGGTTTTAAAATTCGCCTGTCTATTGAAGTCAATGGCGGTTCGCCCATTCGCGAACAGTTGCTGAAGTTCGAGTCCGCCGTTCGCTAATGGAAAATTTTAAGTTTGCGACATCACTAATTGCAGCATGATGAAACCTGTGTAATGAGTGTACTAGCTTCCTCTACTTTTGGGATTATTTGGTTTTGACTCGGCTTCCCCTGACTCTGCAATTTTTAAATTAATTTAGTTGGACTAGTTTGATTACTCAACTTCAACTTGTTTTTTTGGGAATTGCATTTGTATTCTGATTTTGTATTGTTTTTTTTTCCTGCAGTCTAAACCTGCATTACCTTTGCACTTGATTATTTGCCTACACTGTCATTGCTGTTTCCTGCATTTCCAGTGTTTTACACAAGTTAGTTTTTCATGGCTGCACATCTCTAATTAGTAAGGAACACTGGGACTTGCGCACTCAGAGATTACTTTAAAATGATATTGTTCTTGTTCCTATTGTATTATTCTCAAATTAAGTGAGAACAGACAGTGGAAATGGCGACACCTATTATTTTGCCAACCATCCTCTAAATCCAATTTTTGAGATTTAAATAGCTTTTTATACTATGTCACAAATAGTACAGATATATTAAATTGATAACTTTCTATTTGTTACAGTATTTAGTTCAATAATTCTATCTATCTATCTATCTATCTATCTATCTATCATCTATCTATCTATCTATGGGAAAAAAATGTAGTAGTGTACACTACTATAATAATTCCCATAATGATATCTATGTATGTCTCTTGTGATTTAGCACATATATAGTTAAGTGATTAGCAAGGTGTTTGCCTCTTTGCATTTTTTTTATGACAGCCAATGTTACTGATAATGACCTGTGTGAAACCTCTTGCTGCCCCTTAACAGTCCTAGGAGATGTTGAAATGGACAGAGAGATAGACAGGTGACAGCTGATGCCTCTGGCTGTTTGTATTTACCTGCAGGGAGATTTGTCTTGTTCATCCCATAATAGTCAATGAGGTTGAGATACATAGCTGAAGTCCTTGTATATAACATGCAGATCATTTCTAGATGATGCATTTTTCTTCACAAACTATGCAGGAAGGGACAATTTAATGGCATTGTTAAAGGGATATGAAAATCTAAATTAAGATGTCATGGTTCAGACAGAGTTTTACATTTTAAGAGACTTTTCAATTTACTATTTAATATTATTATCAAATGTACTTCTTTCTCTTGTTATTCTTTGTTTAACACCACATCTAGGTAGGCTTAGGACTAGCATTACACTATTGGGGGCTAGATAATAATTGGTGACTACACACATGTGCTACTTGTCATTGGCTCAATGTACTTCTTTCTCTTGTTATTCTTTGTTGAACACCACACCTAGGTAGGCTTAGGACTAGCACTACACTATTGGGGGCTAGATAATAATTGGTGACTACACACATGTGCTACTTGTCATTGGCTCGCAAACTGTTCTAGGCTAATTCCCAGTAGTGATTCCTGTTCTGGAGCTAACTTTAACCATGTGTTTCACAACTTAGTACAATGCAAACAATTGTGCAATAATACAATTTTATACCATATTATAGCATTTTCTATTTACACATTTATGTCATTTAAGTATCTATTACTGATATAAGCTGCTGTACTGGGAGAGGAAATATTAATTGATTCAACATAACATGAATTAAAAAAAAAAAAATCTGTAAATGTACCTTTAAAAGGACACTGAATTCACATTTTTTCTTTTGTTATTCAAATAGAGCATGTAATTTTAAGCAACTTTCTAATGTACTCCTAATATCAAATTTTCTTCATTCTCTTGGTATGTTTATTTGAAAAGAAAGAATGTAAGTTTAGATGCCGGCCCATTTTTGGTGAACAACCTGGGTTGTCCTTGCAGATTGGACAGCACCAATAAACAAGTGCTGTCCATGGCTCTGAACCAAAAATGTGCTGGCTCCTTACCTTAGATGCCTTCTTTTTCAAATAAAGATAGCAAAAGAACGAAGAAAAATTGAAAATAGAAGTAAATTAGAAAGTTGCTTAAAATTGCATGCTCTATCTGAATCATGAAAGAAACAGTTTGGGTTCAATGATCCTTTAAGGAACAACAACAAATAAATACATGAATAATGCTAATATGCACCTGCATTTGTTTTCTATCCCAGGAATAGGGGGAACTGCTTGGCATTTATTGTCTGTTATTCTTAATGGGGTCAATAAGCAACAAAAACAGCTCAAATTGTTTGCACCTTTAAAAGGAGTTTGTGTGTTTTTACTGTGTAAAAGCTATTTAATTTTTTATAACATTTTCTTTTACTGAATACTTTTGTTTTTCTCAGCTTGCTTCTGGAGGTGACACATTCTTATATACACGTGATGCTTCTGGTGGTATATCAGGTCCAATATTAGATATAACGCAACAGTAAACATTGGGGAAAATGCAGCATAATTCTGCATTATGTGCCAAATTATGTAGCATGAGGATTGTCTTTTGTTTGATTTTTTTTGTAAATGCTTAATTTGTTATCTAAAACTATACTTACCTTTTGTGCAAAGCCAGGCATTTAGTTTTACAGAAAGGACCGTGGATTCATGTAATAAACTTCCAACAAAGGGTGTAAACACAAAGGGGTAAAGTTATGAACTGTCGAGCAAACATGATTTGCTACAGTGAATCATGTCCGCTGGACATCGCTAAATGTGAAAAAGCATATGCTGTCCTCATTTAACATTGCACAAGCAAACTAGAGCTCTGAAGTCGCGGTAATCATTCTAGCGTAAATCGTGATTGCCCTCAAGCAATCGTGTTTACTTTCAACTCATAATACCAGCAGTAAGTTCGACGAGCACAAACACCTGCGATAAACCTTTTATTACTCGTGCTTTGTGCTCCACTTGTAATCTAGTCCAAGATATATATATGTGTACAGTAAGGTCCGTAAATAATTGGACACTGACACCATTTTCACAATTCAGGCTCTGTACGCCACCACAATGGATTTGAAATGAAACAGAGATGCAATTGAAGTTCACACTCTCATCTTTTTTTTTTTGTGTGTGTTTTAAAAGCTTTATTGCAAAACTGCACACATTACAATTTGAATAAACGTAAGAAGACTTTCATCTTTAATTCATTGGGTTGAACAAAAATATTGTATGAAACATTTAGGAATTGCAACCATTTTCATACACCTCAAATGTAATTGGACGAATGAACACAATCATAAATAAAATGTTCATTTTTAATACTTTGTTGAAAACCCTTTGTAGGCAAGTCTGGAATGCATGGACATCACCAAACACTGGGTTTCCTCATTTGTGATGCTTTGCCATGCCTTTACTGTAGCTGTCTTCAGTTGTTGTTTGTTCGTGGGTCTTTCTGCCTTAAAGGGACATAAAACAAGTTGAGATAGAGAAAAAATATAATAATATGTACATGAATTACTTTACCTGCAAATGTATACTGAATTGTACAGCTCTAACTCCCGGAAAGAAGAAAACACAGAGGCGCCAATATGGCCTAGTAATGTCTGTACACAGGATGATTCAATTTGATATAAAAAGGTACTCACAAGGGTGAAACATCAAATGGTGCAGCTGGAGCAGACGGAACAATAGCAGTGGTCCAGCTCACTGTGTGCCAACAATTCAAGCACCCGATCAAGAGACCCGCAGGTAAGGCATTCATTCCCGTGAGTGATAGAATACAAACATAATTTTATTTTAAAAACAAAGGAATGCATTTCTCAGCCCCTTAAAGACTGTTTCCTCAGGCTATACAATGACAGCTCTAACTCCCCCCACACAATTCCTTTTTTGGCTGTAGCTATATTCATAGTTTTTTTGGTAAAATGCACAAATTAATAGGTATTATCTGCTGGAGCATGCCTAGAAGCTGTGAACTCAGTTGAAATTCAATGCCTGTGTCTAAACACTGATAAGAGGGGTGGAGCACGGTATCCAGAGAGCATGGCTATTTAAGTATTTTTGCTTATATTTGAAAACTTCCCAACAATTTTTAAACCTTTTTTTTTTATTACCATCATTCTGGTACACATTGACCTTAGTTTCATCTGTCCAAAGAATTCAGAGCTGGGCTGGCTTTTTTAAATATGTTTTGTTAAAGTCTAATCTGGCCTTTCTATTCTTGAGGCTTATGAATGGTTTTCACCTTGTGGTAAACCCCCTATATTTGCTCTCGTGAAGTATTCTCTTTATGGTAGACTTGGATAATGATATGCCTACCTCCTGGAGAGTGTTCTTCAATTGGCTGCATGTTGTGATGGGCTTTTTCTTTACCATGGAAAGGGTCCTACAATCTTCCACCACTGTTGTCTTCCGTGGACGTCCAGGCCTTTTGTGTTGCAGAGCTCACCAGTGTGTTCTTTTTTTCTCAGATTGTACCAAACTGTTAATTTGGCCACTCCTAATGTTCCTGCTATCTCTCTTTGATTGATTTCTTCTGGGGTTTTTTTGCAGCCTAAGGAAAGCTTGTTTCACTTAAATTGAGAGCTCTTTTGAATGCATGTTGTGAGTTCACAGCAACAGCTTCATAATGCGAATGCCACACATGGAATCAACTCCAGACCTTTTACTTGTTTCAAAGATGATGAAATAAAGAAGGAATAGCCCACACCTGTCCATGAAACAGCTTTTGAGTTAATTGTCCAATTACTTTTTGTCCCTTGGAAAAAAGGGAGCTACATATTAAGGAGCTTTAAGTCCTAAACCCTTCTTCCAATTTTGATGTGAACATTCCCATATTCATTATTTAACTGTAACTTGAATTTATTTTGGCAAACAGTCGCATATCAATGTGTAGCATTATTTTTAATAAAAAAAACAACTGCAGTAGGCAGTTTATGGGGTCTAAAGTTGGTGGGAGTGGGGTGTTAGAAAAAAAATGCACTGAAAAATGCCTTTACATTGCGGTCTAATGTGTGTTCCCATAGACCGCAATGTAAATATATATACACATATTAACACATAAATATATATGTATATGACCATATGTGAGCTCGCGTTCGCATTGTGGTTTACTTGTAATATCAGCGCACATAATCGTGCACTGGTATTACAAAGTGGAGCGCTGATATCTCTTGCTCACGAGCGATATTTAGCGCTCCACTTGTAATCAGACCCTAAGGCCTCTAGTTATCAAGCTCCATAATTTGCTTGCATTCGCCGGCCCAATACGCCCGCCTAAGCTCGCCTCACATCGCCGCCGCGGACCTGAATACGCTCGCCTTTAACCTCATTTAACCCCTAAACCGCCGCTCCCGGACCCCGCCGCCACCTATATTAAACTTATTAACCCCTAATCTGCCCCCCTACACCGTCGCCAACTATATTAAATTAATTAACCCCTATCCTGCCCCCCTATACCGCCGCAACCTATAATAAAATTATTAACCCCTAAACCTAAGTCTAACCCTAACACCCCCTAACTTAAATATTAATCAAATAAATCTAAATAAAATTACTATTATTAACTAAATTAATCCTATTTAAAACTAAATACTTACCTTTAAAATAAACCCTAAAATAGCTACAATCTAACTAATAATTATATTGTAGCTATTTTAGGATTTATTTTTATTTTACAGTCAAATTTCAATTTATTTTAACTAGGTACAATAGCTATTAAATAGTTATTAACTATTTAATAGCTACCTAGTTAAAATAAAGAAAAATTTACCTGTAAAATAAAAACTAACCTAAGTTACAATTACACCTAACACTACACTATCTTTAAATAAATTATTCCTATTTAAAACTAAATACTTACCTGTAAAATCAACCATAATATAGCTACAATGTAATTAATAATTACATTGTAGCTATTTTAGGATATAAATTTATTTTACAGGTAACTGTATTTATTTTAACTAGGTAGAATAGTTATTAAATAGTTATTAACTATTTAATAACTACCTAGCTAAAAGAAATAAAAATTTACCTGTAAAATAAATCCTAACCTAAGTTACAATTAAACCTAACACTACACTATCATTAAATAAATTAAATTAATTAATTACAAATACCTACGATTAAATACAATTAAATAAAATAACTAAAGTACAAAAAATAAAAAAAACTAAGTTACAAAAAATAAAAAATATTACAAGATTTTTAAGTTAATTACACCTAATCTAAGCCCCCTAATAAAATAACAAAATTAAAAAAATGCCCTACCCTATTCTAAATTACAAAAGTTAACAGCTCTATAACCAGCCCTTAAAAGGGCCTTTTTGCGGGGCATGCCCCAAAGTAATCAGATCTTTTGCCTTTAAAAAAAAATACAACCCCCCCAACATTAAAACCCTCCACCCACATACCCCTACTCTAACCCACCCAAACCCCCCTTAAAAAAACCTAACACTAACCCCTTGAAGATCTCCCTACCTTGAATCGTCTTCAGCCAGCCGGCCAACGATGGAACAGAAGAGGACATCCGGAGCAGCTGAAGTCATCATCCAAGGGGCGCTGAAGAGGTCTTCCATTCCTTTCAGGGAAGCACCCACCCTACCTGAGCAGAATGCTCTCCCCGACTATTCCCATAACCTCCGATCCAGTACAAACCCATTATTTAGCTTGCCTCAATACAAAAAGAAAGCAGCTCGATCCTCCTTTTTCTACAGAGCGCCACAGTTATGGAATGACCTCCCGCACACTTTCAAACCTTCCCCAAGCCTAATATCCTTTAAGAGATCCCTCTCTACATATCTCAAAACAGAATGCACCTGTCATGGTTGATTATATATTTCCTACCTGTTCTATGTAAAATGTTTGCATATATTGTGTATTATTATTGTTTTTTAATTTTATTGTACCCTACTGTATCAATGCAATGTTTTATGGACCCAGGACATACTTGAAAATGAGAGAAATCTCAATGTATCTTTCCTGGTAAAATATTTTATAAATAAATAAATATTTGGTTTGAGAGTGTTTGATTTTTATTAGCATTATTTTAGATGGCATCCTTCGAATTCCGATTGGCTGATAGGATTCTAGCAGCCAATCGGAATTAAGGTAGGAAAAATCTGATTGGCTGATGCAATCAGCCAATCAGATTGAAGTTCAATCCGATTGGCTGATCCAATCAGCCAATCAGATTGAGCTCACATTCTATTGGCTGTTCCGATCAGCCAATAGAATGAGAGCTCAATCTGATTGGCTGATTGCATCAGCCAATCAGATTTTTCCCTTAATTCCGATTGGCTGATAGAATCCTATCAGCCAATCGGAATTCAAGGGACGCCATCTTGGATGACATCACTTAAAGGAATATCCATTCGTCGGGTAGGCGTCGTTGGAAGAGGATGGCTCCGTGTCGGCTCGTTTGAAGAAGGCTCTGCTCCGGATGGATGAAGATTGAAGATGCCGCATGGATGAAGACTTCTATCGGATGGAAGACCTTTTCAGCGCCCCTTGGATGATGACTTCAGCCACTCCTGATGTCCTCTTCTGTTCCATCGGTGGCCGGCTGGCTGAAGATGACTCAAGGTAGGGAGATCTTCAGGGGGTTAGTGTTAGGTTTTTTTAAGGGGGGTTTGGGTGGGTTAGAGTAGGGGTATGTGGGTGGTGGGTTTTAATGTTGGGGGGGTTTTATTTTTTTTTAAAGGCAAAAGAGCTGATTACTTTGGGGCATGCCCCGCAAAAGGCCATTTTAAGGGCTGGTTATAGAGCTGTTAACTTTTGTAATTTAGAATAGGGTAGGGCATTTTTTTTATTTTGGGGGCTTTGTTATTTTATTAGGGGGCTTAGATTAGGTGTAATTAGCTTAAAAATCTTGTAATATTTTTTTTATTTTTTGTAACTTAGTTTTTTTTAATTTTTTGTAACTTTTTTTTTGTACTTTAGTTAGTTTATTTAATTGTATTTAATTGTAGGCATTTGTAGTTAATTAATTTAATTTATTTAATGATAGTGTAGTGTTAGGTTTAATTGTAACTTAGGTTAGGATTTATTTTACAGGTAATTTTGTATTTCTTTTATCTAGGTAGTTATTAAATAGTTAATAACTATTTAATAACTATTCTACCTAGTTAAAATAAATACAAAGTTACCTGTAAAATAAATATAAAACCTAAAATAGCTACAATGTAATTATTAATTACATTGTAGCTATATTAGGGTTTATTTTACAGGTAAGTATTTAGTTTTAAATAGGAATAATTTATTTAATGATAGTGTAGTGTTAGGTGTAATTGTAACTTAGGTTAGTTTTTATTTTACAGGTAAATTTGTTTTTATTTTAACTAGGTAGCTATTAAATAGTTAATAACTATTTAATAGCTTTCATACCTAGTTAAAATAAATGGAAATTTGCCTGTAAAATAAAAATAAATACTAAAATAGCTACAATATAATTATTAGTTAGATTGTAGCTATATTAGGGTTTATTTTAAAGGTAAGTATATAGTTTTAAATAGGATTAATTTAGTTAATAAGAATAATATTTATTTAGATGTATTTAATTAATATTTAAGTTAGGGGGGTGTTAGGGTTAGACTTAGGTTTAGGGGTTAATAATTTTATTATAGTGGCGGCGGTGTAGGGGGGGGCAGGATAGGGGTTAATAAATTTATTATAGGTGGCGGCGGTGTAGGGGGGCAGGATAGGGGTTAATAAATTTATCATAGGTGGCGGCGGTGTAGGGGGGGCAGGATAGGGGTTAATAGGTATTATGTAGGTGGCGGCGGGGTCCGGGAGCAGCGGTTTAGGGGTTAATATAATTATTATAGTTGCGGCGGGGTCCGGGAGCGGCGGTTTAGGGGTTAATATAATTATTATAGTTGCGGCGGGGTCCGGGAGCGGCGGATTAGGGGTTAATAAGTTTTTTAGAGTGGCGGTGGGCTCCGGGAGCTGCGGTTTAGGGGTTACTATGTTTAATATAGGTGGCGGCGGTGTAGGGGGGCAGATTAGGGGTGTTTAGACTCGGGGTAAATGTTAGGGTGTTAGGTGCAGACGTTTCCCATAGGAATCAATGGGATGTCGGGCAGCAGTGAACATGAGCTTTTGCTATGGTCAGACTCCCATTGATTCCTATGGGATCTGCCACCTCCAGGGCGGCGGATTGAAAACCAGGTACGCTGGGCCGGAAAAGTGCAGAGCGTACCTGCTAGTTGTTTGATAACTCCCAAAAGTAGTCAGATTGTGCCGAAATTGCGTTTGGAACATCTGGAGTGACGTAAGAATCGATCTGTGTCGGACTGAGTCCGGCGGATCATTGCTTACATCACTATATTCTACTTTTGCCGGGCTGTAGTGCTGGATAACTACAGCGAATCAGCCTTGCCACAAATACGCTGCGGAATTCCAGCGTATTTGAGGTTGACAGCTTGATAACTAGAGGCCTAAGGGTGTGAAAAGATTTGGAAAGGGAAATTATTAAAAGCTAAAAAGAAAGAATGAGAAAGAAGAAGCAGCAAGGAGACAAAAAGGGACGTGCGGATGAGTTTGTATCTGTGTGGATCCATCATGAGAAGACAATACATATGCCAGGTAAGATCATTTAGCCACACAATACTTAATTATAGGACATATCTTCAAGCAAGTTTTTGATAGATTCTGCTTAACATAACAAAAATTGGAGGTCTCAAAGAATTATTTAAGCAATAGTTAAAGAGCAATTGAATATACAGTATCCTGTGCTGAAAAGTTGTCTAGATTTCCCTTTCTTCATTCTATGGTGTAAAAACAAAACAAAACAAAAAGCAAATGCAAGTGATATTATACAGATATTATTAACACAATCTTTCTAATACAAAATGCTAAAATAATGCTAATAAAAATCAAACATTCTCAAACCAAATATTTATTTATAAAATATTTTACCAGGAAAGATACATTGAGATTTCTCTCATTTTCAAGTATGTCCTGGGTCCACAAAACATTGCATTGGTACAGTAGGGTACAATATAATTAAAAAACAATAATAATACACAATATATGCAAACATTTTACATAGAACAGGTAGGAAATATATAATCAACCATGACAGGTGCATTCTGTTTTGAGATATGTAGAGAGGGATCTCTTAAAGGATATTAGGCTTGGGGAAGGTTTGAAAGTGTGCGGGAGGTCATTCCATAACTGTGGCGCTCTGTAGGAAAAGGAGGATTGAGCTGCTTTCTTTTTGTATTGAGGCAAGCTAAATAATGTGTTTGTACTGGATAGGAGGTTATGGGAATAGCCGGGGAGAGCATTCTGCTCAGGTAGGGTGGGAGCTTCCCTAAAAGGCTCTTAAACACAAGGCAGGAAAGATGGAGGGTGCGTCTGGATTCCAGCGACAGCCAGTTTAGTTCTTTTAGCATGTCACAATGGTGGGTCCTGTAGTTACATTGCAGCACAAATCGGCAGAACGAGTTATACAATGTATTAAGTTTATTAAGGTGAGTTTGCGGTGCAGGTGCATATACTACGTCCCCATAATCCATGATAGGCATCAGCATTTGCTGTACATTCTTTTCCTTTACTGTAGGGCTGAGGCAAGATTTGTTTCTGTACAGGACACCTTATTTTAGATAACGTTTTGATGCAAGTTTTTCTATGTGGGGGCCAAAAGATAGATTAGGGTCTAACAACATACCCAAGTATTTGAAAGAGTGGACTGCAGTAAGCGTGAAATTGGATTTTGTTTTGATGCGTAGGTGGGAATTTTGTAATTTGTATAATTTAGGACCCGTTCCAAAGATCATTGTGACAGTTTTGTCAGTGTTTAGGAAGAGTTTGTTTTTTGAGATCCACTTTTCTACCTCTGTGAACTGGTCTTGGAGCACTGCTTCAAGCTGTGGAAGATCAGATTTGTTTGCATAGATTACCGTGTCTTCTGCGTACATGTGTACAGTTGAAGATTTGCAGACATTAGGCAGATCATTTATAAATAATATGAATAGTAGGGGGCCGAGAATGGAACCTTGGGAAACACCACACGTGACTGGGAGAGGGAGGGAGTCACTGTTAGAAACTGAGACATATTGTGATCGATCCGATACATATGATCTAAACCAGGTTAACGGATGATCAGTAATACCAGAGTTTTTTAGTTTGAGCAGTAGTATGTCGTGGTCCACTGTGTCAAAAGCCTTTGCGAAATCAAGGAAAATAGCTCCAGTTAGGTCTCCTTGTTCCATGCCCGTTTGGATGTTGTTGCAAACTTTTAGGAGGGCAGTTGTAGTGGAGTGATTTGGTCAAAAACCTGATTGATAAGGGGTCAGATAGTTAGAAAGTTGGTAATATTCGCATAATTGCGTATGGACACATTTTTCTAAGATTTTTTATAATACTGGGAGCAATGATATAGGGCGATAGTTAGAAACCAAGTTTAACTCCCCACTTTTATGAATAGGCACTACTCTTGCAGTTTTCCAGAGTTTGGGTATATATCCAGACATCAAGGATTCATTAATTAGGGTTGTGACAGGCTTAGCAATTGCTGGCGCACTGAGCTTCAACAGCATTGCTGGGATTTGATCAGGTCTAGACTGGTCTTTCATTTTTAGATTATTAAGGTGTTTCTTAACGACATTGATGGGTACAGGTCTAAAATTGAACTTCTCTATATTGGGTCTTTGCTGTTTTAGTGGGGCCTGATCCACATTTGTAGTTTCAGGATGCGTGCTAGACATGTGCACGGCTAAAAAATTCGGTTCGTTTTCGGTTCGGATCGATTCGCACTTTTCGAATTTCGTTTCGGATCGAATCGGATTCGGCAAAATTTGAATAAATTCGTTTCGGATTTATTCAGATCCGAATAAATTCGTTTCGGACTTATTCGGATTCGGCTGAATTCGGTTCTATTCCGTTCCGAAATTCGGTATGTTTTTAGTACACTAACACACATTTAGTACACTAAGTCACTAACACCCATAAACTACCTATGAACCACTAAACCGAGGCCCCCCCACATCGCAAACCCTATAATAACATTATTTAACCCCTAATCTGCCGATCGGATATCGCCGCAACCTACATTATAGCTATTAACCCCTAATCTGCAGTCCCTAACACCGCCGACCCCTACATTATAGTTATTAACCCCTAATCTGCCTCCCCCAACGTCGCCGCAACCTAACTACAAGTATTAACCCCTAATCTGCCGACCCGATATCGCCGCCACCTACATTATAGCTATTAACCCCTAATCTGCTGTCCCTAACACCGCCGACCCCTACATTATAGTTATTAACCCCTAATCTGCCCCCCCAACGTCGCCGCAATCTAACTACAAGTATTAACCCCTAATCTGCCGACCCGATATCGACGCCGCCTACATTATAGCTATTAACCCCTAATCTGCTGTCCCTAACACCGCCGACCCCTACATTATAGTTATTAACCCCTAATCTGCCTCCCCCAACGTCGCCGCAATCTAACTACAAGTATTAACCCCTAATCTGCCGACCCGATATCGCCGCCGCCTACATTATAGCTATTAACCCCTAATCTGCTGTCCCTAACACCGCCGACCCCTACATTATAGTTATTAACCCCTAATCTGCCTCCCCCAACGTCGCCGCAATCTAACTACAAGTATTAACCCCTAATCTGCCAACCCGATATCGCCGCCTACATTATAACTATTAACCCCTAATCTGCTGTCCCTAACACCGCCGACCCCATCATTATAGTTATTAACCCCTAATCTGCCCCCCCAACGTCGCCGCAATCTAACTACAAGTATTAACCCCTAATCTGCTGACCGCAAATCGCCGCCACTATAATAAATGTATTAACCCCTAAACCGCCGCACTCCCGCCTCGCAAACACTATAATACATTTTATTAACCCCTAATCTGCCCTCCCTAACATCGCCGCCACCTACCTACAATTATTAACCCCTAATCTCCCGCCCCCAACGTAGCCGCTACTATAATAAAGTTATTAACCCCTAAAACTAAGTCTAACCCTAACACTAACACCCCCTAACTTAAATATAATTTAAATAAAACGAAATAAGTTTACTATAGTTAAATAAATGAATCCTATTTAAAACTAAAGACTTACCTGTAAAATAAACCCTAATATAGCTACAATATAACTAATAGTTACATTGTAGCTATTTTAGGATTTATTTTTATTTTACAGGCAACTTTGTATTTATTTTAACTAGGTACAATAGTTATTAAATAGTTAATAACTATTTAATAACTACCTAGCTAAAATAAATACAAATTTACCTGTAAAATAAATCCTAACCTAAGTTACAATTACACCTAACACTACACTATCATTAAATTAACTAAATAAATGACTCATATTTAAAACTAAATACTTACCTGTAAAATAAACCCTAATATAGCTGCAATATAACTAATAGTTACATTGTAGCTATTTTAGCATTTATATTTATTTTACAGGCAACTTTGTATTTATTTTAACTAGGTACAATAGCTATTAAATAGTTATTGACTAATTAATAGCTACCTAGTTAAAATAATTACAAAATTACCTGTAAAATAAATCCTAACCTAAGTTACAATTAAACCTAACACTACACTATCATTAAATAAATTAACTACAAGTACCTACAATTATCTACAATTAAATAAACTAAAGTACAAAACCCCCCCACTAAATTACAAAAAAAAACAAACACTAAATTACAAAAAATAAAAAAATATTACAAGAATTTTAAACTAATTACACCTAATCTAAGCCCCCTAATAAAATAACAAAGCCCCCCAAAATAAAAAAAATGCCCTACCCTATACTAAATTACAAAAGTTAACAGCTCTATTACCTTACCAGCCCTGAACAGGGCCCTTTGCGGGGCATGCCCCAAAGAAAACAGCTCTTTTGCCTGTAAAAAAAAAACACAATTCCCCCCCCCACATTACAACCCACCACCCACATACCCCTACTCTAACCCAAACCCCCCTTAAATAAACCTAACACTACCCCCTGAAGATCTCCCTACCTTGAGTCGTGTTCACCCAGCCGGGCCGAAATCTTCATCCGATGGGGCAGAAAAGGACATCCAGACCGGCAGAAGTCTTCATCCAAGCGGGGCAAGAAGAGGTCTTCCATCCATCATACAAGTACCAAAATACAAACAAACACTAAATTACAAAAAATAATAAAATATTACAATAATTTTAAACTAATTACACCTAATCTAAGCCCCCTACTAGCTATTAATATAGCTTCAATATAACTAATAGTTACATTGCAGCTATTTTAGGATTTATATTTATTTTACAGGCAACTTTGTATTTATTTTAACTAGGTACAATAGCTATTAAATAGTTAATAACTATTTAATAACTACCTAGCTAAAATAAATACAAATTGACCTGTAAAATAAATCATAACCTAAGTTACAATTACACCTAACACTACACTATCATTAAATTAACTAAATAAATTAATCCTATATAAAACTAAATACTTACCTGTAAAATAAACCCTAATATAGCTGCAATATAACTAATAGTTACATTGTAGCTATTTTAGCATTTATATTTATTGTACAGGCAACTTTGTATTCATTTTAACTAGGTTCAAAAGCTATTAAATAGATATTGACTATTTAATAGCTACCTAGTTAAAATAATTACAAAATTACCTGTAAAATAAATCCTAACCTAAGTTACAATTAAACCTAACACTACACTATCATTAAATAAATTAACTACAAGTACCTACAATTAAATACAATTAAAAAAACTAAACTAAAGTACAAAAACCCCCCCACTAAATTACAAAAAATAAAAAAATATTACAAGAATTTTAAACTAATTGCACCTAATCTAAGCCCCCTAATAAAATAACAAAGCCCCCCAAAATAAAAAAAAATGCCCTACCCTATACTAAATTACAAAAGTTAACAGCTCTATTACCTTACCAGCCCTGAACAGGGCCTTTTGCGGGGCATGCCCCAAAGAAAACAGCTCTTTTGCCTCTAAAAAAAACACAATACCCCCCCCCCCACATTACAACCCACCACCCACATACCCCTACTCTAACCCAAACCCCCCTTAAATAAACCTAACACTACCCCCCTGAAGATCTCCCTACCTTGAGTCGTGTTCACCCAGCCGGGCCGAAGTCTTCATCCGATGGGGCAGAAGAGGACATCCAGACCGGCAGAAGTCTTCATCCAAGCGGGGCAAGAAGAGGTCTTCCATCCATCAGAAAAGTACAAAAAAACAAACAAACACT
This sequence comes from Bombina bombina, assembly GCF_027579735.1. Lineage (NCBI taxonomy): Eukaryota > Metazoa > Chordata > Amphibia > Anura > Bombinatoridae > Bombina > Bombina bombina. The sequence goes on along the minus strand of NC_069501.1, from coordinate 1,008,490,765 downwards.
AAATTAGCAAAAATAATAAAATATTACAATAATTTTAAACTAATTACACCTAATCTAAGCCCCCTACTAGCTATTAATATAGCTACAATATAACTAATAGTTACATTGTAGCTATTTTAGGATTTATATTTATTTTACAGGCAACTTTGTATTTATTTTAACTAGGTACAATAGCTATTAAATAGTTAATAACTACCTAGCTAAAATAAATACAAATTTACCTGTAAAATAAACCCTAACCTAAGTTACAATTACACCTAACACTACACTGTCATTAAATTAACTAAATAAATTAATCCTATATAAAACTAAATACTTACCTGTAAAATAAACCCTAATATAGCTACAATATAACTAATAGTTACATTGTAGCTATTTTAGCATTTATATTTATTTTACAGGCAACTTTGTATTTATTTTAACTAGGTACAATAGCTATTAAATAGTTATTGACTAATTAATAGTTACCTAGTTAAAATAATTACAAAATTACCTGTAAAATAAATCCTAACCTAAGTTACTATTAAACCTAACACTACACTATCATTAAATAAATTAACTACAAGTACCTACAATTAAATACAATGAAATAAACTAAACTAAAGTACAAAAAAAACAAACACTAAATTACAAAAAATAAAAAAATTACAAGAATTTTAAACTAATTACACCTAATCTAAGCCCCCTAATAAAATAACAAAGCCCCCCAAAATAAAAAAATGCCCTACCCTATACTAAATTACAAAAGTAATCAGCTCTATTACCTTACCAGCCCTTAAAAGGGCCTTTTGCGGGGCATGCCCCAAAGAAAACAGCTCTTTTGCCTGTAAAAAAAAACACAATACCCCCCCCCCCACATTACAACCCACCACCCACATACCCCTACTCTAACCCAAGCCCCCCTTAAATAAACCTAACACTACCCCCCTGAAGATCTCTCTACCGTGTCTTCACCCAGCGGGCCGAAGTCTTCATCCGATCGGGCAGAAGAGGACATCCAGACCGGCAGAAGTCTTCATCCAAGCGGGGCAAGAAGAGGTCTTCCATCCATCAGAAGTCTTGATCTAGGCGGCATCTTCTCTGTTCATCCATCGGGAGCGGAGCGGCAGCATCCTGAAGACATCCCACGCAGAGCATCCTCTTCTTTCTTGATCCGACGACGAGGTGACTGTACCTTTAAGTGACGTCATCCAAGATGGCGTCCCTTGAATTCCGATGGGCTGATAGGATTCTATCAGCCAATCGGAATTAAGGTAGGAAAAATCTGATTGGCTGATTCAATCAGCCAATCAGATTCAAGTTCAATCCGATTGGCTGATCCAATCAGCCAATCAGATTGAGCTCGCATTCTATTGGCTGATCGGAACAGCCAATAGAATGCGAGGTCAATCTGATTGGCTGATTCCATCAGCCAATCGGATTGAACTTGAATCTGATTGGCTGATTAAATCAGCCAATCAGATTTTTCCTACCTTAATTCCGATTGGCTGATAGAATCCTATCAGCCAATCGGAATTCAAGGGACGCCATCTTGGATGACGTCACTTAAAGGTACAGTCACCTAGTCGTCGGATCAAGAAAGAAGAGGATGCTCTGCGTGGGATGTCTTCAGGATGCTGCCGCTCCGCTCCGGATGGATGAACAGAGAAGATGCCGCCTGGATCAAGACTTCTGATGGATGGAAGACCTCTTCTTGCCCCGCTTGGATGAAGACTTCTGCCGGTCTGGATGTCCTCTTCTGCCCGATCGGATGAAGACTTCGGCCCGCTGGGTGAAGACACGGTAGAGAGATCTTCAGGGGGGTAGTGTTAGGTTTATTTAAGGGGGGTTTGGGTTAGAGTAGGGGTATGTGGGTGGTGGGTTGTAATGTGGGGGGGGGGTATTGTGTTTTTTTTTACAGGCAAAAGAGCTGTTTTCTTTGGGGCATGCCCCCGCAAAAGGCCCTTTTAAGGGCTGGTAAGGTAATAGAACTGATTACTTTTGTAATTTAGTATAGGGTAGGGCATTTTTTATTTTGGGGGGCTTTGTTATTTTATTAGGGGGCTTAGATTAGGTGTAATTAGTTTAAAATTCTTGTAATTTTTTTTATTTTTTGTAATTTAGTGTTTGTTTTTTTTGTACTTTAGTTTAGTTTATTTCATTGTATTTAATTGTAGGTACTTGTAGTTAATTTATTTAATGATAGTGTAGTGTTAGGTTTAATAGTAACTTAGGTTAGGATTTATTTTACAGGTAATTTTGTAATTATTTTAACTAGGTAGCTATTAATTAGTCAATAACTATTTAATAGCTATTGTACCTAGTTAAAATAAATACAAAGTTGCCTGTAAAATAAATATAAATGCTAAAATAGCTACAATGTAACTATTAGTTATATTGTAGCTATATTAGGGTTTATTTTACAGGTAAGTATTTAGTTTTATATAGGATTAATTTATTTAGTTAATTTAATGACAGTGTAGTGTTAGGTGTAATTGTAACTTAGGTTAGGGTTTATTTTACAGGTAAATTTGTATTTATTTTAGCTAGGTAGTTATTAACTATTTAATAGCTATTGTACCTAGTTAAAATAAATACAAAGTTGCCTGTAAAATAAATATAAATCCTAAAATAGCTACAATGTAACTATTAGTTATATTGTAGCTATATTAATAGCTAGTAGGGGGCTTAGATTAGGTGTAATTAGTTTAAAATTATTGTAATATTTTATTATTTTTGCTAATTTAGTGTTTGTTTGTTTTTTTGTACTTTTCTGATGGATGGAAGACCTCTTCTTGCCCCGCTTGGATGAAGACTTCTGCCGGTCTGGATGTCCTCTTCTGCCCCATCAGATGAAGACTTCGGCCCGGCTGGGTGAACACGACTCAAGGTAGGGAGATCTTCAGGGGGGTAGTGTTAGGTTTATTTAAGGGGGGTTTGGGTTAGAGTAGGGGTATGTGGGTGGTGGGTTGTAATGTGGGGGGGGATTGTGGTTTTTTTTTACAGGCAAAAGAGCTGTTTTCTTTGGGGCATGCCCCGCAAAGGGCCCTGTTCAGGGCTGGTAAGGTAATAGAGCTGTTAACTTTTGTAATTTAGTATAGGTTAGGGCATTTTTTTTATTTTGGGGGGCTTTGTTATTTTATTAGGGGGCTTAGATTAGGTGTAATTAGTTTAAAATTCTTGTAATATTTTTTTATTTTTTGTAATTTAGTGGGGGGGGGGGTTTGTACTTTAGTTTAGTTTTTTTAATTGTATTTAATTGTAGGTACTTGTAGTTAATTTATTTAATGATAGTGTAGTGTTAGGTTTAATTGTAACTTAGGTTAGGATTTATTTTACAGGTAATTTTGTAATTATTTTAACTAGGTAGCTATTAAATAGTCAATATCTATTTAATAGCTATTGAACCTAGTTAAAATGAATACAAAGTTGCCTGTACAATAAATATAAATGCTAAAATAGCTACAATGTAACTATTAGTTATATTGCAGCTATATTAGGGTTTATTTTACAGGTAAGTCTTTAGTTTTATATAGGATTCATTTATTTAGTTAATTTAATGATAGTGTAGTGTTAGGTGTAATTGTAACTTAGGTTATGATTTATTTTACAGGTAAATTTGTATTTATTTTAGCTAGGTAGTTATTAAATAGTTATTAACTATTTAATAACTATTGTACCTAGTTAAAATAAATACAAAGTTGCCTGTAAAATACATATAAATCCTAAAATAGCTACAATGTAACTATTAGTTATATTGAAGCTATATTAATAGCTAGTAGGGGGCTTAGATTAGGTGTAATTAGTTTAAAATTATTGTAATATTTTATTATTTTTGGTAATTTAGTGTTTGTTTGTATTTTGGTACTTGTATGATGGATGGAAGACCTCTTCTTGCCCCGCTTGGATGAAGACTTCTGCCGGTCTGGATGTCCTCTTCTGCCCCATCGGATGAAGACTTCGGCCCGGCTGGGTGAACACGACTCAAGGTAGGGAGATCTTCAGGGGGGTAGTGTTAGGTTTATTTAAGGGGGGTTTGGGTTAGAGTAGGGGTATGTGGGTGGTGGGTTCTGGGTTGTAATGTGGGGGGGGGGATTGTGTTTTTTTTTTACAGGCAAAAGAGCTGTTTTCTTTGGGGCATGCCCCGCAAAGGGCCCTGTTCAGGGCTGGTAAGGTAATAGAGCTGTTAACTTTTGTAATTTAGTATAGGGTAGGGCATTTTTTTTTATTTTGGGGGGCTTTGTTATTTTATTAGGGGGCTTAGATTAGGTGTAATTAGTTTAAAATTCTTGTAATATTTTTTTATTTTTTGTAATTTAGTGGTTTTTTATTTTTTGTAATTTAGTGGGGGGGTTTTGTACTTTAGTTTATTTAATTGTAGATAATTGTAGGTACTTGTAGTTAATTTATTTAATGATAGTGTAGTGTTAGGTTTTATTGTAACTTAGGTTAGGATTTATTTTACAGGTAATTTTGTAATTATTTTAACTAGGTAGCTATTAATTAGTCAATAGCTATTTAATAGCTATTGTACCTAGTTAAAATAAATACAAAGTTGCCTGTAAAATAAATATAAATGCTAAAATAGCTACAATGTAACTATTAGTTATATTGCAGCTATATTAGGGTTTATTTTACAGGTAAGTATTTAGTTTTAAATATGAGTCATTTATTTAATTAATTAAATGATAGTGTAGTGTTAGGTGTAATTGTAACTTAGGTTAGGATTTATTTTACAGGTAAATTTGTATTTATTTTAGCTAGGTAGTTATTAAATAGTTATTAACTATTTAATAACTATTGTACCTAGTTAAAATAAATACAAAGTTGCCTGTAAAATAAAAATAAATCCTAAAATAGCTACAATGTAACTATTAGTTATATTGCAGCTATCTTAGGGTTTATTTTACAGGTAAGTCTTTAGTTTTAAATAGGATTCATTTATTTATCTATAGTAAATTTATTTCGTTTTATTTAAATTATATTTAAGTTAGGGGGTGTTAGTGTTAGGGTTAGACTTAGGTTTAGGGGTTAATAACCTTATTATAGTAGCGGCGACGTTGGGGGCGGGAGATTAGGGGTTAATAATTGTAGGTAGGTGGCGGCGATGTTAGGGAGGGCAGATTAGGGGTTAATAAAATGTATTATAGTGTTTGCGAGGCGGGAGTGCGGCGGTTTAGGGGTTAATACATTTATTATAGTGGCGGCGATTTGCGGTCGGCAGATTAGGGGTTAATACTTGTAGTTAGATTGTGGCGACGTTGGGGGAGGCAGATTAGGGGTTAATAACTATAATGTAGGGGTCGGCGGTGTTAGGGACACCAGATTAGGGGTTAATAGCTATAATGTAGGCGGCGGCGATATCGGGTCGGCAGATTAGGGGTTAATACTTGTAGTTAGATTGCGGCGACGTTGGGGGGGGCAGATTAGGGGTTAATAACTATAATGTAGGGGTCGGCGGTGTTAGGGACAGCAGATTAGGTGTTAATAGCTATAATGTAGGCGGCGGCGATATCGGGTCGGCAGATTAGGGGTTAATACTTGTAGTTAGATTGCGGCGACGTTGGGGGGGGCAGATTAGGGGTTAATAACTATAATGTAGGGGTCGGCGGTGTTAGGGACAGCAGATTAGGGGTTAATAGTTATAATGTAGGTGGCGTCGATATCGGGTCGGCAGATTAGGGGTTAATACTTGTAGTTAGATTGCGGCGACGTTGGGGGGGGCAGATTAGGGGTTAATAACTATAATGTAGGGGTCGGCGGTGTTAGGGACAGCAGATTAGGGGTTAATAGTTATAATGTAGGTGGCGGCGATATTCAGTCGGCAGATTAGGGGTTAATAAAATAATGCAGGTGTCAGCGATAGCGGAGGCAGCAGATTAGGGGTTAATAAGTGTTAGATTAGGGGTGTTTAGAGACTCGGGGCACATGTTAGGGTGTTAGGTGCAGACTTAGTGTTTCCCCATAGGAAACAATGGGGCTGCGGTGTTAGTTTTTTTTCAGCCGAAACTCCCATTGTTTCCTATGGGGAAATGCCGAATTTTAACGAGCTAATTCGGATTTATTCGGAGATACGGCAGCTATTTCGGATTCATTCGGTAGATTCGGAAGTATTTTAATTCGGAAATCCGAATCGATCCGAATCTCCGAATTTACCGAATTTACCGAATTTCCGAATTAATCCGAAACGAACCGCACATGTCTAATGCGTGCCATTAATTAGTTTGTCAATTAGGGTGGTGGAGCATCCAACAAAATAATTGTTAAAGGCATTTGCTACTTCTAAGGGGAGTTGCAGGTTTTGGTTATCCACTTTGATAGTGGGGGGTTGGGAGTGGATTGGTGGATTTTGTAAGTTATTTATGAGTTTCCAAAACTTTCTAGGGTTAGATATGTTATTGTTCAGATTTTCACAGAAATATTGGGCCTTGGCCAATTTTGTTTGTTTAGTGCATATATTTTGCCATTGTTTATATGCACAGTGATCGTTCATAGAGCCAGTATGCTTGAACTTTGACCACAATGAATCCCGAAATTGGTACATTTGAATGAGGTCAGCTGTGATCCAGTTAAAGTGTGCTCCTTTTACTCTCACCTTACGCAGCGGGGCATGTAAATTCCAAGCTTGTAGGAGTTCAGACTGAAAAAATTCAACGGCAAAGTCTAGATCTGGGATTAGGTTTAATCTGTGCCAGGGGAGGTTCTTGATGTCATTTAGAAATGATTGAATATTAAATTTTTTGAAGGACCTGGTGATTTTAACCTTGGGAGAGGATTTATTTGTCTTTATTTTGCGCACGCAGTACACTAAGCAGTACACTAAGCTTTTGATGTTTATGCGAGTTGGGGAGGAGATTAATTACGTTAGCTGCAAAGATTTAAACAGTGAGCGAAAACTGTTATTTTTTGGATTCAGCCAATCAATATTAAAATCTCCAAAAACCAAAATTTCACTTTTTGGGTTTTGAGCTATGGATTCACTAAGGAGATGTGCTATGTCCGAAATGGAATGCACAGGGCAGCTAGGTGGGCGGTAGATTCCTGCAACAATGATTGATTTACTGGGATCTCAATTTTGCCAGAAAGGAAATCAAAGGTGGCAGGAGAGCTAGATTTTTGTATGGGGGTGAACTTTGTGGAATTGTCAACATAGATTACAATGCCGCCTCCTCTCTTTGCTCTGTAATTTCTATGGCATGAATATCCATGTATTGCAATGGCAGAGTCAGGTATTTTTGCAGTTAGCCATGATTCAGAGATCACAATGATTTTGGGCTTGTAATGCAAACACCAAGCTTGCAGTGCATCGATTTTTGGTGGTAAGCTGCGGATATTACAGTGCACAAAAGAGAGGCCTTTTTTAGCTGGAAGGCTAGGAATAGAATTTGCTGGGGGACTAGGGTTAGACTCTACATCATTTGCAAGGGCAAGTAACATAAGGAATAGGAATTTGGACATAGTTTTTCTTTGGACATATAGTGAATGGCATACTTTATAATTTTGTGAGGTGGGGGTAGGAGGGTTATTTTTTTATAACTCTCCACCAGCACTCAGCAGATAAGTTACAGCAACAGAGCAGGCAATGGTGTATGATAATGTGTTTTTCAGTTTGAGGTGGGTGCTTATGGCGGTAATGATGTGAACAAAATTGGAGTGAGAAAAGGGTTGTAATGAATATCAGTATGGTCATATTTGGATTCATGTTAGTGCTATGAGGTGTGTAGATGAAATTAAAACAAAAATAGTACGATATAAAAAGAATATATATATATATATATATATATATATATATATATATATATATATATATATATATCGATGTGGGATATATAGTTATTTGTAGGGAGAGAGGGTATGTATTCTAAAGGGTTAAGTGAATGGAAGGATGTGCTGATCAGTGTTTGCAACTGTCAGTTTAGGAGATTGAAAGTTGTGTGGGAGACTATCTATAAATGAGTGATTGAGCTTGGGGTGGGTGTTGTGAGGGGTGGGATGGAAGGGAACCTATCTTCCAGAGGCTACCTGTTGCAAAAGGCTGTGTCGGCTGAAGTGAGTGGGTTTGTGAATTTTCTTTAAGACTGTGGCAAGAGACTTTAAAATTCAGCTGGGGGAGAGAGATTGGCCTGCAAAAAAAGTTAAGGGAGGGGGTAGGCATTGGAGATAGGGGTCATACAGGCAAAAAACACAGGGAAAGTTCACAAATTAAAGAGATAAGAGAGGCATCCATTGAGGAAAATAAAACCATTAAACAAGCAAGATATATGGTCCATCAATGTGCTCCAATATGCATTTAAAATAAAGAGTAAAAAGAATAGCCAATACATATTACAACACACACATTAGTAATAACAGGGTAGAAATATAATGAGATAATTATCTTCCAGAGGCTACCTGTTGCAAAAGGCTGTGTCAGCTGAAGTGAGTGGGTCTGTGAATTTTCTTTAAGACTGTGGCAAGATACTTTAAAATTCAGCTGTTGCAAAAGGCTGTGTCAGCTGAAGTGAGTGGGTCTGTGAATTTTCTTTAAAACTGTGGCAAGATACTTTAAAATTCAGCTGGGGGAGAGAGAGATATTAGTGTTAGATTGGCCTGCAAAAAAATTTAAGGGAGGGGGTAGACATTGGAGCTAGGAGTCATACAGGCAAAAAACAAAGGGAAAGTTCACAAATTAAAGAGATAAGAGAGGCATCCATTGAGGAAAATAAAACCATTAAACAAGCAAGATATATGGTCCATCAATGTGCTCCACTATGCATTTAAAATAAAGAGTAAAAAGAATAGCCAATACATATTACAACACACACATTAGTAATAACAGGGTAGAAATATAATGAGATAATTATCTTCCAGAGGCTACCTGTTGCAAAAGGTTGTGTAAGCTGAAGTGAGTGGGTCTGTGAATTTTCTTTAAGACTGTGGCAAGATACTTTAAAATTCAGCTGTTGCAAAAGGCTGTGTCAGCTGAAGTGAGTGGGTCTGTGAATTTTCTTTAAGACTGTGGCAAGATACTCTAAAATTCAGCTGTTGCAAAAGGCTGTGTCAGCTGAAGTGAGTGGGACTGTGAATTTTCTTTAAGACTGTAGCAAGATACTTTAAAATTCAGCTGTTGCAAAAGGCTGTGTCAGCTGAAGTGAGTGGGTCTGTGAATTTTCTTTAAGACTGTGGCAAGATACTTTAAACTTCAGCTGTTGCAAAAGGCTGTGTCAGCTGAAGTGAGTGGGTCTGGTAATGTCAAATGTAAGAGTGTTGAAACATTCATTCAGAGCCCCAATAAAATGCAACATGTTTCTCTGCTAGTACAGCAGTTTCCTCAGGCATAAGAGAATATGATACCAAAAAAGTGGGGGGGAAAACCCTAACACCCTACTCACAAAAACGACCTTGCATTTTCGCATTTCCCATAGATATCAATAGAGAAAAAAAAGACTGTATCATAAGCCCCTAGCCTATTAACCTCTAATCCGCCAGCCCCCCATATCGCAAACACTAATTTAAACCATTAACCCCTAAACCACCTTCTTCCTACAGCCCAATAAATAAATAATATTATTAACCCCTAAATCACCACCCCCACTAAATAATACCATTAACCCCTAAACTGCCATCCCCCACATTGCAAATACTACATAAAACTATTAAACCCTAAACTGCCATCCCCCCATATGGCAAACACTAAATAATACTATTAACCCCTAAACTGCCAGCCCCCCACAACTCAAATTCATAAACAAACATCTAAACCCCCAAACCTAACCCAAATTAAAATACACAAAACATTACAAAATAAATCCTAACTACAATAAAAAAACTGACCTGTAAAAATGAATAAAACCTAATCTTACCTTCAAAAACCTAACATTACCAAAAATAATAAACCCTAACTTCCCAAAAAAAACCTTACATAACAGAAAATAATAAAGTCTAAATTTATAGAAAATAAACAAGTAATTATCCAAAAAAGTTAATTATTTAATTCTATTCTAATACCCCTTAAAAAAATAAAAAACAAACCCCAAAAAATAAAAAATAAAACTATTCTAAAAATAAACTACCAATATTCCTTAAAATGACCTTCTGTAGGGCATTGCCCTAAAACAAACAGCTCTTTTGTTGAAATAAAAACAGTAACCCCTCTAATATTAAACCCCCAACCCCCCAAACCTCTCAAAATAAATTAACCATTGCCCTGAAAAGGGCATTTGGATGGGCATTGCCCTTAAAAGGGCATACAGTTTTTTTGCTGCCCAAAAAAATAAAATCCCTAATCTATAAAAAAAAACACCCCAAAAAAATGAAAAAAACCCCACTAACCCCAAAGTTGGCACTCACCTGTGGTAATAGGCGACACTCCATCTTCATCCATATTCAACCATCTTCATCATGGCGCTCCATCTTAATCCATCTTAATCTCTGTGGATGTCCTCCTCTTCAGACCTTCAACACGGAGGTCCTCTTCATGCGGTCTCCAGCCGCACACTAAATAGTGAATGCAAGGTACCCTTTTATATAGTGGTACCCTTGCATTACTATTGGCTGATTTGAATCTTCAAATTCAAATTAGCCAATAAAATCAAAGGAAAAAGCTTGCATGAGCAAAAATAGTTTACTTTCAACTTGTAATACAAGTGCTACCCAACGTAAGCAAATATCAAAAACTAACAATGAATTACTACCATATCCGTATGTAAATCTGAACAAGAGCATATGACTAAACATGATCAGTTTCAAATTCCCTTATATATTAGAATGTTCAATAAGAGGGGATCTATATAGCAATACATGTTTTTTTGTTGACAAAAGTATACTAAACTCAACTTATTTTTAATACATTGCTGTCTATGGTCATTTTGTAAATATTTGTTACTGTTCTTCACCGAATTACACAGTTTCTTAAGGTTTACACAAGTTCCCTACCCTCCTGGTGGGAGATGAAAGTGTATACATTATTGATGACTTATGCAGCCACAATGCAATTATCCCCTTGAAGTGTAATCCCATGTTATTTTCTAATGAAATTCAATGTGTTTAACACGTAAGCTCTACATTCATCAAGCAGAGTACTGATGTAAGACACAATATAATTGTGTATATGCTCCTATTGGCAATCTAATTATGTAATGCTGTTTCAATTTTAATTTTAACTAAATTTCCAATCTTTGATAAAAGGTCATTATTAACCTTGTTATCTAGTTTCATTAGATAATTGTAACTGTATTTCATGAATTTATACTGATTGTTCTGTCATTGCAGAGGTCACACCCAGTTGTTTTATCTTACAAACTTTCAATTATACTTAAAGGGACACAATACCCATATGCTAAATCACTTAAAAGCTGACAAGAAAATATCACCTGAACATCTCTACGTAAAAAATATATTTTAATTTAAAAAAAAAATCTTAAACTCACAAGAGTAAGTGCTCTGTGAACAGTTATCCTTCAGCTATTGTCAGCTGCATATTGAAAGAAACAAAACAAAACAGGCAATCAGCTTCATCAGTGCAGATAACATACTTTGATTACTGTGATCACATGATATTTCCCCAAAAACTTGTGAGATTTCATAGTAAACTTCCTTAAATTGACATTAAACTGCTGAGAACAACTACAGTAATTTGGTTACTATTCATCATGCTGTTATTTTTACTCCTGTAACTGCAGCTCACTATAAAGCTGCTGTCTTACTTTACCCCATTACAGAAGCCAGTTGGTAAAGCTTTGCATTTGTATGCAAATCTTAAAGAGTGTGCATTGTTGCATCCTGGGACAAAAGCTGTGCACTTTCGGAAATTAGTGTCGTTGCTGTTTTTTTGACAGCTTTACTTTACATTTTGGATTAGCCCAATAAAAAGTAGAAACGTTTAAATTACATAACAAATATAAAAAGCCCTCAGGAATATATAAATAATTGAAGCAATTGCAAAAATGTGCTGTCCACACTCTGTATTGTGCGCACTAAACTGAAGTGCATTATATGGCTTGTCAAGAAGACAACAATATCACTGATCTGTCAGTGTGCATCACTTCTGTCAAAGGGTTCTGTAATACTTAAATACCAAGATGGCGGCATCCTGTGTGAAGATGCAGAACTTCACTAACCAGCATTTTTAAAAAGTTAAATTAAGAGAATAACTTTGAAGAGAGCTGTGGGCAAAGGAGGAAAACTGCTATTGTGAGTAGTAACTGAACTACTGTACTTGTACCCAGCATATTGTTGGTGCAGATAAATCATAGTAAGAATAACCAGCACAGTCCATATGAGAACTACCAAGGCAACAAAAATATTAAAAATAAATATAAATAAATATAAAGTGGTAGTCTCCAATGTTATTATATATACCTTCATTACTTACATATGGGGATCCAACAAAAGCCCAACATTTCGGAGAAACTCCCCTTAGTCATGTGATGTACTTGTCATAACCTCTGTTGCTTTTTATAGCCACATACAAAATGTAAGCCTTTCTTAGGTGAACAATATTTGTACATTCCTATCTTATAATAAATTTAAACTTACCTTTAAAATTACATTAAACTATATTAAACTAATAATTAATCTACCCTAACTGTTATACTAAAATTACATTAAGCTACATTAAAATAATAATTAATCTACCCTAACTGTTATACTAAAATTACAATCAGCTACAAATTAAATTAAATATATTATATATTTCAAAACTTAACCCTACTCAAATAATTTAATTCTACAATTAAAATGTACAAAGTTACAAAAAAATAACAACTAAGTTACAAAAAATAACAAACACTAAGTTACAACCCCCCACACTAAGTTACACAAAATAAAGAAGAAATTATCAAAGATTTAAACTAATTACACCTAATATAAGAGACGTATGAAAATAAAAAAAGCCCTACCAAAAAAAAAAAAAAAAACTAAACTAAACTATATAGCCCTTAAAAGGGCCTTTTGGGGGGCATTGCCCCAAAGAAATCAGTTGCGGTAGGCTCCGGGAGCGGTGGGATAGGTTTTAATAACTTTATGTCGGTGGCGGCGGTGTCGGGAGCTGAATCAGGCTCGCCACAATTACGCTGCAGATTTCCAGCGTATTTGTGGTTGACGGCTTAATAAATAGCCTCTATGTATGTATCATCTTCTTAACCAGAACAGTAGTACTGTATCAGCTTATTACTGGTAATTGTAAGCTTTTCAACAAACAAATATAACAAGATAAAATGAAAGCAAGTTTTAATAAGAGTTAATAATAGATTTAAATTATGATTGACCCATAGGGGTAGATTAATCAAGCAACGGATGCTGCAATCTAACCCTGAAGTTTCGGGACACTGAACCCAGTTTTTTTCTTTCGTGATTCAGATAGAGGCCTCTATTTATCAAAGTCTGGCGGACCGGAACCGACAATGCGGATCAGGTCTGCCAGACCTCGCTGAATACGGAGAGCAATACGCTCTCCGTATTCAGCATTGCACCAGCAGCTCACAAAAACTGCTGGTGCAACGCCGCCCCCTGCAGACTCGCGGCCAATTGGCCGCCAGCAGGGGGGTGTCAATCAACCCGATCGTACTCGATCGGGTTGAATTGTGGCAATGTCTGTCCGCCTGCTCAGAGCAGGCGAACAGGTTATGGAGCAGTGGCCTCAAGCTCTATCTGGAGCTTGATAGATAGGCCCCAGAGTATGCAATTTTAAGCAACTTTCTAATTTACTCCTATTATCAAGTTTTCTTCATTCTCTTGGTGTCATTATTTGAAAAGCAAGAATGTAAGTTTAGATGCCAGCCCATTTTTTGTAAACACATTGGTTGTTCTTGCTGATTGGTGGATAAATTCACCCACCAATAAACAAGTGCTGTCCAGGGTCTGAACCAAAAATTGTCTGACTCATTAGCTTAGATGCCTTCTTTTTCAAATAAAGATAGCAAGAGAACGAAGAAAAATTGATTATAGGAGTAAATTAGAAAGTGGCTTACAATTGCATGCTCTATTTGAATCACAAAAGAAAAAATTTGGGTTCAATGTCCCTTTAAGATAAGAAGAACCGGTTGTAAGACCACTGTTCCTTAACTCATCCACCACTTCTGAGGTGGCGGACAGCAATCACCCCAATCGGATATGATTGGGCTGATTGACATCCCCTGCTAGCGGCCAATTGGCCGCGAATGGGCAGGGGGCGGCATTGGACAAGCATTTCACCAGAAATGCTTGTGCAATGATAAATGCTGACAGTGTATGCTGTCGGGAGAACATGATCCGCTATAGATTTTAAAGTAAACAGTTTTTGCTCTTTGGCAAAAAGCCAAAATTAGAATGTCAAGTGCACGTTCACGTATTTCCCATAGAAGTCAATGGAGAAAAAAAAGTGGGAAAAAAAGACCCCACCCTTCTGCAAACCCGATCGCACATTCTTATTTGCGCTAACCCGACATGAATATATGAATATTTCACATTCCAATGTCCTTCAAATAACAGAAAATGTTCTATTTATTCATAAATACATATTTCTACATATATCTGGTGGTATTTTTGGTACAATAAACATCTATACCTATATATATATATATAAACACATGATTATATAGAGGTATAGATATATACAGAAATATATATGAATATATTTTTAGATATGCATAGAACATATTCTGTTATGTGCAGAGCATTGGAATGTTAAATATTTTCAGTAAATACTTCATTGAATATGAATATTACATAAATATGATTTTATATGTTTTCATCTACTAAACTGCAAAGGGCTAAAACAGTTAACCAGAGCTCTGAAGTCGCAGTAATGACTCTAGCGTAAATCGTGATTGCGTTCGAACAAGCACATTTATATTCAACTTGTATTACCAGCAGTAAGACCGGCGATAAACTCCTTATCGCACGGGCACAAATGTTTGCGATCCACTCGTAATCTTTCCTAATATATTTAAAATGAATTGACGTGATTGGATTTGCCATCTCTAATGATAAATCATAGCTGAAAACCAATGTTTATTTTGTACAAGATTTATCAGTTTTATTTTACACATACAGGCCTAGATTACAAGTTGCGCCCAAGGGAGCTCTGTTCATATTGTGACCCTGTGCTAAGAATCTTAATGCGACTAAGATTTTTGTAGAATACCCTATACTTTAAATGGATAATGCAGAGTGCACTATCATCACTCATATTACAAATGCTGGAAAATTACTTGATATATCTATTGTAGAGTGTATTAAATGTGTGGAGGGGCCATACACTGCAGGAAAAACAATGAATGGAGAGGGAAGGATGGGCTGTTACACTACAGATAAGGCTGGGAATGGGGGTGGGGGGCCCTTGCTAACTATCGCCGGGAGGGGGAGGTGGGGAACCACTACACTACAAAATAATTAAAAAAAATATATATAAATAAATAAAATAATAATAATAAAAAAAATAAATTAATAAATATAGCCATAAATTACTTACTGGCAGACAGCTGCCATTACTAAAGATTGCTGCTATTAGTGGGAGGGTTAGAGAGCTATTTAGGCAGATCAGGTAGGTGGAAGGGTTGAGGAGGATCACTACAATACAGAATACCTAAAATGGTGGGGGTGAGTATGGGGGGGAGCTGTTTGGGAGGGATTAGGGGGTGGGAGGTGTTAGGTGGGAGGGTAATCTCTACACTATAACTAATATCAACCATACAAGCTACCTGTTTAACCTCTTCACTGCTGGGAATAATAGAAGTGTGGTACGCAGATGTAAGTAGCATTATTCTAATTACCAAAAACCAATGGCGAAAGCCATTTATGCCTGCTTTTTATGAACGATGGGGATCATAAAGAAGTTTTTGTGTCATGATTGCACAAGCAGTATGTAAATAACTTCAGTGAGAAACTCACAATTAATTGAAAAAGTTATTTTTTTTTATATGATCACATTTGGCGGTGAAATGGTGGCAGGAAATATATCAAAATGGGCCTAGATCCATTCCTTGGGTTGTCTACTTAAAAAATATAGAGATTTGACAGGTAAATAAAAAAACAAGGCTCTTTTTCTGTTAAGATGGAGTGATATCAAGAATGCTAAAAATTCTCCTGTATTTTGGGAAAGTTATTTTTTTAAATTCCCGGTAGCAAAGGGGTTAACCTTGAGCTTAGTGTACCTTCACATTAGCACACTTTCAGCTTAGCATACTTTTGGCTTTACGTACCTTCGGCTTAGCAACTGAGTAGTAGCCGACATGAGTTTTTCAGTGTGCCCCATAGAAGTCTATAAATGTAGAATTTATTGTATCCCCACTATCCGACATCCAGATGTTAGCACGCCCTAGGCCAGTGAAGGTGAACCTTGGCACTCCAGATGTTTCAGAGCTAAATTTTCAAGATATTTCTGAAACATCTGGAGTGCCAAGGTTCACTTTAACTGTCCTAGGCTTTCTCTCTAGCACTAACATATTACTTTGACCTTGTAATATGAGCTCAAAAATAAAAACTATTGATTTAGCTTGAGCTATGTTAGCACACAGTAGTGCAAATATATTTAAACTCCAATCTAGGCCACAATAGGTTACATTAAATAAATAAATAATTTATTTTTATATTCCTAATTTGATAAAACTCTAGAAATGTATTACGGTTATAATTTCTATTTATTTATTTTATTATTGGAAAGCACCACCAAATTCCATAGTTCAAGGTACAGGAGTAAGGGTACACAATGTAGCTGATTCACTGTAAAAAGAAAAAAGACTAAATAAATAATTAATGGCTAGATTACAAGTGGAGCACTACATTATTTTGCTCCCGCAAATGGGCAAATTTGCCCATTTACAGGAGTGCAATAATTAACCAGCTCTTACAAGTGGCTACTTATTGCTACCACAACCTAGTGGTAGTAATTGGCACTCAAAAAATTAACCATCCGATCTCTGGGTTAATTTTTTAAAAGTGCCCCAAATGCCCAGAAAATAGAAAGCATTATTGTTTTTATTTTAAATAAATGTTGCATTTAAAAAAACAAAAAAAACTGCACTAGGTAGTTTTGGGGCTTTAGCGTTGGTGGGAGTGGGGTGTTATAAAAAAACGGCACTGAAAAGTGCCTTTACATTGCAGGCTATGGGAACTGTGTGTTCATATACATATGTATTTATATGTTAATATGTTTATATACACATATTAACACATAAATATATATTGTATATAACCATATAAATATATATTTACTAACTGCTACCAATCGCTGCGCGAAGTTCTGATGTGCTCCTATGGAAGAACACTTTTGTGAGCACAATGTTTCCCCGCAATGCGAACGCGAGCTCGCATTCACATTGTTGTAAACTTGTAATACCAGCGCACTTTAGCATGCACTGGTATTACAAAGTGGAGCACAAATATCTATTTAGCTACAGCGATATTTTGCACTCCATTTGTAATCTGGCCCTAAACATTAAACATTAAAATTAATATAGGAGGATTTGGGTTTTGCTCCAAAAAGTTTGCAGTCTACACATTAATATAAAACATTTATATATGGATTTATTTGTAGCAATTTGATTTTTTATTTATTTATCTTTTTTAGGTGAGGATGCTCATTTTTGTTTTGTTTGTTATAGGGAAAATAGTTTAATATTCTATAAGAGTTGCCAGAATATCTGCCCTCACCATACTAAGAGGAACAAATATACTGGAGTGTGTTAGGAAAACCCACAACAACAGCGAAATGAAGATGCAAACAACAAGTCTATAAACATATTCAGAGAGACAGACAGCTTTCAATCTTCTAACGGCAGCAGTTCTTCCTTTGCTGTTGTGATTGAACTAAGGTCTATATTTCACACTGTTCCTAGAATACGTCAGGTTAAGTTTCACACCTCTTTACTTTTCTAGTTTTAATGCTATTTTGGCAAATTCATTAGAGTTACTAACTTGCAAGTTCACATGAGTAGGAAGGATTCTGATAAAATGTGGGTGAACATTGACCTAATGACTCCTATAAGTTCCACTGTATATGTAATGGAAATAAAAAAAACCTGTTCATGTTTGTACTGCACTGTTGTAATATGAATGAATGCTATAGTACCTTTTCAACCGATTTATTCACTTTGGGTAAGTGGTTGAACACCGGAATTGCTGGATTTTGTATCAAAAGATAATTGTTTCATGGTTAATAAAACCCAACTCTACCCCATCATCCACTAGGGAGATCAATTGTTGCTGGAATGTCCTTGTTGGATCACTCTGAAATCTATTATAGTCTTGTTCGTTATACAACTGTCTTTGAGCCTCCAATATAAAATCTCTCTTGTTGAGGACAACAATAACCCTGCCCTTGTCAGCTGCCCTGATGACTATTTCTTTGTTGTCACTTAGACTCCTTAAAGCCCTTTTTTGATTATGGTAATATGTGCTACATACTGGAGCTTAGTAGGAGGATCTTGTTCCACTCATTTTTGGAATTTCTCCAAGAGAGGCCCCCTGCTCTGTATTGGATAAAAAAGACTTGCACTTCAGGGTTGGGGTCTTGAGTTGTTTATTCCCCTGGGAACACCTCTCCTCTTGGAGAGACTTCAAAGCTCTGACATCACACATTTCTTGAAAATCTAGATTAGTGCTAAAAACGGAATTGCTCTGTTCAATATCAGTTGGATTGATGGAATCCTGGCTCTCATAATGTTCATATTGATTCTGACTTTTGAAAAACTGCTTTAATGTTAAATTCCAAATCCACTTGTTTACATCTAAAAGAGTTCTGAATAGATCAAAGTCAGCTGTTGGCACAAATGTAAGTCCCAAACTACGAACATCCAGTTCATGTTCATCCAAGATATATTCTGACAAATTCATCACATTCATTCTCTGTAGTTGCCCCTCCTTTGGCCTCTGCTCTGGAGATAGCATCTTGGTTCCTTCTGCTGGTATGATGGTTCTGGGTTTCCTCTCCCCCCTTCGAGTGCTTTTGGGGGGGAACTGAACAACCTGTTCTAGTTGGCCTCTCTTTGTTTCTCCAATGTTCCTTTGTCCTCCTCCTGCTGGTATAGGGTCTTCTCTGTAGTGAGATGTTGAGGGTAGGGAATCCAATGTTTTGTTATTTAATATGGGGGGTAATCTATTGGGTCCGTCTTTTGGTCTAACTGTCTGGTAATGGGATACTTGTTCTTCTCCTCCAGATGCTGATCCCTCATCCCATGATTCCCCCTCAATTTCGTAGAAATTGACCCTTCTGCCTCTGTTTTTTCTTTGTCTGTAGCCTCCCCTTTGCCTTAACTGGATCCGCCACCTCTGAGCGGCGTACAGCAATAAACCCGATCACATACAATCAATTGATTGACACCCCCTGATTGGCCGCAAATCTACAGGGGGCGGCATTGCACAAGCAGTTCACTAAAACTGCTTGTGCAATGCTGAATGCCAACAGCCAAGACTTCTTCATTTTGCAACAGTGCATTTTTTCAACCATGCACTATGTAAAATGCATTTTCAAAAGCAGACAGCTTTTTTAACACAATATAATTATAGCCTCTACAAGTTCATTGTACTGAACATGTTTAATGCTAATATCACACTTGCACTGCACCAAACATGTTATATTTTAATAACACATTTGTTACTGAGTGATCACAATATAGAAGTAAACTTTTTCAGTACAGTATGAACTTTGGTTTACTTCTAATGTTGCGGTTGCGTTGTACCAAACATGTTTTTAAAATACAACACATTTGGTTTATTATTCATGTACAAGATTCACTATTGTATTGTAACAAAAGAGTTTTAGTTTCGGCTCACACACGTATATTGTATTGTCAATTAATACTGTCTAAAGCAAAGTTCTTCAAACCACGGGTCAGGACCCATTACTGAGTCACAACACCATGTGTACTGGGTCACGACTGTGTGTTGTATGAGAGTGTGTGTTTTGTATGAGAGTGTGTGTGTGTCGTATGAGAGTGTGTGTTATATGAGAATGTGTGTGTGTTGAATGAGAGTGTGTGTGTTGTATGAGAGTGTGTGTGTTGTATGAGAGTGTGTGTGTGTGTTACATGAGAGTGTGTGTTTTATATAAGAGTGTGCGTATGTGTTACAGGAGAGTGTGTGTGTGTTGTATGAAGTGTGTGTGTTACATGAGAGCATGTGTGTTGTATGTGAGTGTGTGTGGTGTGTGTGTTGTTTTAGAGTGTGTGGTGTGTGTGTTGCATTAGAGTGTGTGTGTGTGTGGTTTATTTGTATAAAGTGTGTCCTGTGTGTGTTTTATGGGAGTGAGTGTGGTATGTATGTTTTGTATAAGGGTTTGTGCGTGTTGTAATTGTATGAAAGTATGTTTTGTGTGTGTGTGTGTTGTATGAAAGTGTGTGTGGTTTAATGAGAGTGTTTCTGGTGTGTGTGTGTTGTATGAGAGTGTGTGTGGTGTGTGTTGTATGAGAGTGTGTGTGGTCTTTGTGTGTGTTGAATGAGAGTATGTGTGGGGTGTGTGTGCTGTATGAAAGTGTGTTAGTGTGTGTGTGTGTGTTATTACCTTTTACAATACTTTCAAGTTTGACTACAATCCTGAATAAAGTATGCACACATTTTGGTCACTTTGCCAAAAATTTCCGCTATCTTGTACATTACTTCAAAAACATTCAGACCAAGGCTAAAAACAAGGTCGCAAAGGTATGTGGTATTGAAGCACTGGGTCTTAGGAAAAAAGTTTGGAGAACCTTAGCAAAAGGGATCATTTATTATTATTATTATTATCTGGTATTTGTAGAGTGCCAACAGATTCCACAGCACTGTAAACATAGTCGGTGTACAGGATAGCTTTTGTAGCGGTCAAGTGGGTAGAGGGCCCTGCCGAGAGTTTTACTATTGTAGTCGGCTCTTATGAAGTGATCTGTAAACAGCTGGGCCCATAGGCTTACAATCTAAGGGGTTCAAGGGGAAAGCAATGGCGTTAGGAAAGGTAAGCGTTGGTTGTATGCATCCCTGAATAGTAAAGTTTTTAGGGAGTGCTTGAAGCTGTTAAAACTAGGGGAGAGTCTTATGGAGCGAGGCAGGGAATTCCACAAGATGGGGGCCAGTCTGGAGAAGTCCTGTAAATGGGAATGTGAGGAAGTAACAAGAGAGGAGGAGAGGAGGAGATCCTGAGCTGATCGAAGGGGACGGGAGGGAGAGTATCTAGAGACAAGTTCTGAGATGTAAGGGGGAGCAGTGCAGTTGAGAGCTTTATATGTCAGGGTGAGGATTTTATGTTTAATCCTAGAGGCAAGAGGAAGCCAGTGAAGGGATTGGCAGAGAGGTGCAGCAGATGAAGAGCGATGAGTAAGGAAGATGAGCCTAGCAGAGGCATTCATAATGGATTGTAAAGGAGCTATGCGGCAGCTAGGTAGACCAGAGAGGACGGAATTGCAATAGTCAAGGCGGGAAAGGATGAGAGAGTGGATTCAAATCTTGGTTGTATCTTGTGTAAGGAAATGTCTAATTTTAGCAATGTTTTTAAGGTGGAAGCGGCAGGCTTTAGCCAAGGACTGGATGTGAGGAGTGAAGGAAAGGTCTGAGTCAAGTGTGACCCCAAGACATCGGGCGAGCGGGGTAGGGGTAATGATGGAATTATCAACAGTTATAGAAATTTTGGGGGTGGAGACATTGGAAGAAGGGGGAAAAATAAGGAGTTCAGTTTTGGAGAGATTTAGCTTAAGGTAGTGAGAGGACATCCAAGATGAGATCCAAGATTTACATGGCGATACTGCTTTTAACATTCTTCTACTGGCAGAGAACCATCTCCACCCACAGTGATGTGTATTAAAATGTCTCTTGGCAAGACTTCCGTCTAATAGCGATTTCAACCCTTTAGAACAATTCACTTGCAATCTTGATTGCAATCTGTATACCTTTATAACATAGTGATATTGTGACAATGCTTTTAGCATTGGGCTCCTTGTCACAAAGCATTTTTTTTTCTTTGAGTTAGAAGCTCACTATTGCCTAAAATTCCACCCACAACAAAGAGTTTAATTAAAGCTAAGGCTCAGGTGACTACAGAGAATCTATTCATCTTTAGAAAAATATTGATATAACAATTTCTCTAGACTCTCTGTTCCCTCATTCTCTCTGTCAATCAAGAAACAGTAATATGTACTTATATACACTGTATTTCATTGTGTTCACCAGGTGGAATGAAAACCAGATCAGCTTGATAAAAAAAAAGTTCATAGCACGAGAACAGACATGTTGAAATTTTCATGTAAATAGAATATTTTTTCTTGTATATATTGCTGTGTTAATGCTTTCTTGATGATTTCTGTTTGGTGCCTTATTCGTCATATTTTCAGATGCCTTTTTCAGTTGTGCTGTTTAAAATGTAAATTTCATGATTTTTCTCTGATATTTGCTATATAGTTTACAGCTATTTTGGAATCTTGTCTTAGTAAATACTGGACACTCTCAAGGTGACCTGGCACAATGGTAGGTAGGATAACATAATGCCCCTCCAAAAGCCTTCACCATGTAAATTTTTTACAATTGAGCAGTGCTTTTATCCTATGGCTGCCAGTAGCATAAAAGTAACCATTGTTTCTCTTCAGCTGGTTGCTGCACCACACATAAACAGTAGTGAATTGACCCACTCGACTGTCACTCATTTCTTTCTGCTTCATATTTGTTCTTCTTAAATCATGAAATATATTTTTTTGGGTTTCATGTCCCTTTAATGAAGCTTCTTTCTGTTCATCTCTAGCTCATAAATTACTTTTAAATAGTGACATTATGACATATGTGTTTGAATTTGTACAGTTTCCCATCTTTAGGCAAGATTACAAGTCGCAAGGTATGAGTTTTCCGTACGAGATATGGGGGCCTATCTATCAAGCTCCGAAAGGAGCTTGATGGCCCCTGTTTCTGGCGAGTCTTCAGACTCGCCAGAAACAGCAGTTATGAAACAGCGGTCACAAAGACCACTGCTTCATAACCTGTCCGCCTGCTCTGAGCAGGCGGATAGACATCGCCGGAAATCAACCCGATCGAGTATGATCGGGTTGATTGACACCCCCCTGCTAACGGCCCATTGGCCGCGAGTCTGCAGGGGGCGGCGTTGCACCAGCATCTCTTGTGAGCTGCTGGTGCAATGTTAAATGGGGAGAGCGTATTGCTCTCCGCATTTAGCGAGGTCTTGCGGACCTGATCCGCAGTGTCGGATCAGGTCCACAAGACCTGTGATAAATAGAGGCCATGGTCTTTTCACAATCAATTTTCATTGTGCAGATATTACAAGTCTTGAAAAATCGTGATTGTGTGCACGCAAACACCTTTTACGCAACAATCCTTTCCGCGCTCGAAGAGCTGTTGTTAACAGTTTTCCGCAACATTAAAGTTTCACAAAACACTTCAAAAATACATTACAAAGTACAGTTACACTCATATTAACACTGCCTATTAAAAATAATTTTAAAAATGTATTGCACACAAAAGTTATAGGGGCTCAAAGATAGGAGATCTTTAGTATTAGGGAAAAAAGCAGATGCAGGGATTTTACATTGACAAACATACACATACATAGAGAAACATGGATTTATACGAATAGAGATATGTTTAACTATGGAGATAAAGAAAATATTTCACATTAAACAATATCTCTGAGGGATTTTCAAAGAGATATTCTCATATGGATTTTAAATGATCTAAATATATACTGTATATATTCATATACATATCTCGCTATAAATAGATATATCTGTCCAAAAATCCTCACATATTTAGAGAAATATTTATTTAGAAATAAATAGAACATATTACGTTAAGAAAATGTAAAATATTTGCATTTTCATGTACACTTTTCGAGGAGAATACGTCATGGGCTTTGCACAACAGATTAGGTTTTTTTTTTTCTATTTGTCTTCTTCATTGACTTCTATGGGGGAATATGTGAACGCACACATGATGTGACTTTTGAAATACGCGAGTCAAAGTGTGCGCAAAATAAGTAATTTTGCAACTTGCAATACCTGCGCAACCCCAAATGTGAGAAAAACATAACATGTGTGGTGTTTTTGCAATTGCATAAAACAGATTTGCCGCAGGACTTGTAATCATTCCCTTTGTTTTTGTGCTCTTTCCATTTTATTGTGGTAAGCTGTTTTAATAAATGAAAGCAACTGATAAAAATTACAAGTTACGGCTCTTTTTATAATTTTACTCTTGAAATAGGCTTGTATGTAATCTCACCGGAATTGCACAAAAATAGCAATAAAGCTCCTTAGAACAGCAAATATTGGAGTAATAAAGGGAAGCACTGAGCCTGTAGTTCAACTGAATTATAATACTTATGGAGCACCTGGCTTAAGAGTTATTTTATGTACAAGTTTCAAATATTATGAGGATTAAATATAGTTGTTTTTTTTTATCAAAAAATTAGCTGTAAGATAGAATGCATAAAGTTATTATTCTTTAATAAATGAATACAATTAATTTTCAATCACCTGAATGCACTGCTTTTAGGTATTGTTTATTAGAAAGCTTCATTATTTTCACAACTCAATAAATTAATTTGTTTTAACTTTTAGTACTAATCACCCAACCACATACAACTCATCAATACTTGTCTTAGAGAACACAGTAATTTAATGAGTACTACCCAGATTAATTTTACTGATACTACTTCTGAAATGTATTGTGTTAATGGATTATTTTTTGCCAATATTCATGACCTGTATATGTAACATTAGCCACATGCTACTCACCACACTTTACTTTCAGAACAACTTAACCCCTTGACTTCCAGAGACACCTATGTGCTGAAGAAATATTGGGCAGTTAATTAGTTAATATATACTTGGGTAAACTTAGTATAAAAATTGTTAAAATAAAGCCTAAGAATGTATTGTTCAGTAAAGATATAATAATGTAGTGGTCTGTGCCTACACAGTTCTTCTCTTCATATTTAAAGGGACATACCATTATAACAGGATTTTATTATTTTTTAAAACAGATTTTCCTATGACATCAATCTACAGATCAGAGGAATTATATACAGTATATAATTTAAATCATCAATGGCATCACTGGTGACATCACCTATGACATCATCAATGGCATCAGTACTTACATAACTCATGACAATTTCCTACGCATTACAGAAATGTGAAAAAAATGTATTACAATGAATTTCAGATTACATTGTGCAATATTGTTTATACTATCACAAATGATATAATTAATGGGAAAAAGGGATGTATTAAGATATTTAATTTGTTATTTGTATTTACTTAATTTATTGTATAAAATGTGTTAAGTGTGTCCCAAGAGAGTAAGGATGGATTATTTAGGGTAAGTGTAAGACAGTTAGGAAGATGCTCTGTGTTACGACAAAGGAGAAAAATGCTGTAGGAGTTAAGGTGAGCTTGAGAAAACTCAAAAAAGGATATTGTACAAGGAAAATCAAATGGATAGTAGAGGTTGCGTGTGCATGAAAAATTAGGACAAGTAAAGGTATTGGAGATGTATCTCAGAGCGGTTTGAGGATGAGAAGACTGATGTGTTTAAAATGATAAGAGGATGAGAGAGCATGATTAACAGAAAGGAGAAGAAGCTCTTTGTATGAGAAAAAGGGGGGTGTTAAAAAGTATACTACTGTGACAATGGTAAGGCAACAGATTACAGGAAAATATTAAGGTAAAAATGTAGGAAAATGTGAGGCAGCGTTAAAAGCAAAAATAAGGTAAAGAACAAGAAAAGGCCTATGTATGAAATATACAGTATATAAAAAGCTGAATAGCTATATATATATATATATGTGAGCACGTTGAGGATAATACCTACATATAAAATTTTCAAAGGACGTGGACTAAAAAAAAACATAATTTATGCTAACCTGATAAATTTATTTCTCTTGTGGTGTATCCAGTCCACGGATCATCCATTACTTGTGGGATATTCTTCTTCCCAACAGGAAGTAGCAAGAAGATCACCCATAGCAGAGCTCCTATATAGCTCCTCCCCTAACTGCCATATCCAGTCATTCGACCGAAACTAGCCGAGAAAGGAGAAACCATAGGGTGCAGTGGTGACTGTAGTTTAAAATTTAGACCTGCCTTAAAAGGACAGGGCGGGCCGTGTACTGGATACACCACAAGAGAAATAAATTTATCAGGTAAGCATAAATTATGTTTTCTCTTGTTAGGTGTATCCAGTCCACGGATCATCCATTACTTGTGGGATACCAATACCCAAGCTAAAGTACACGGATGAAGGGAGGGACAAGGCAGGTACTTAAACGGAAGGGACCACTGCCTGTAGAACCTTTCTCCCAAAAATAGCCTCCGAAGAAGCAAAAGTATCAAATTTGTAAAATTTTGAAAAGGTATGAAGCGAAGACCAAGTCGCCGCTTTGCAAATCTGTTCAACAGAAGCCTCATTTTCAAAGGCCCAGGTGGAAGCCACAGCTCTAGTAGAATGAGCTGTAATCCATTCAGGGGGCTGCTGTCCAGCAGTCTCATAGGCTAAGCGTATTATGCTCCGAAGCCAAAAAGAAAGAGAGGTTGCTGAAGCCTTTTGACCTCTCCTCTGTCCAGAGTAAACAACAAACAGGGAAGATGTTTGACGAAAATCTTTAGTCGCTTGTAAGTAAAACTTTAAAGCACGGACTACGTCCAAATTATGTAAAAGACGTTCCTTCTTTGAAGAAGGATTAGGACACAATGATGGAACAACAATCTCTTGATTGATATTCTTGTTGGAAACTACCTTAGGTAAAAACCCAGGTTTTGTACGCAGAACTACTTTATCTGTATGGAAAATCAGATAAGGAGAATCACATTGTAAAGCCGATAACTCAGAGACTCTACGAGCCGAGGAAATAGCCATCAAAAACAGAACTTTCCAAGATAAAAGTTTGATATCAATGGAATGAAGGGGTTCAAACGGAACTCCTTGAAGAACCTTAAGAACCAAGTTTAAGCTCCATGGAGGAGCAACCGGTTTAAACACAGGCTTAATTCTAACCAAAGCCTGACAAAATGCCTGGACGTCTGGAACCTCTGCCAGACGCTTGTGCAAAAGGATAGACAGAGCAGAAATCTGTCCCTTTAAAGAACTAGCTGATAATCCTTTATCCAAACCCTCTTGGAGAAAGGACAATATCCTAGGAATCCTAACCTTACTCCATGAGTAATTCTTGGATTCACACTAATGAAGATATTTGCGCCATATCTTATGGTAGATTTTCCTGGTTACAGGCTTTCGTGCCTGTATTAAGGTATCAATGACTGACTCGGAGAAGCCACGCCTTGATAAAATAAAATGTTCAATCTCCAGGCAGTCAGTCTCAGAGAAATTAGATTTGGATGATTGAAAGGACCTTGTAGTAGAAGGTCTTGTCTCAGAGGCAGAGGCCTAGGTGGAAAGGATGACATGTCCACCAGGTCTGCATACCAGGTCCTGCGTGGCCACGCAGGCGCGATCAAGATCACCGATGCTCTCTCCTGTTTGATTTTGGCAATCAGTCGAGGGAGCAGAGGAAACGGTGGAAACACATAAGCCAGGTTGAAGAACCACGGTGCTGCTAGAGCATCTATCAGCGTCGCTTCTGGGTCCCTGGACCTGGATCCGTAACAAGGAAGCTTGGCGTTCTGGCGAGACGCCATGAGATCAAATTCTGGTGTGCCCCAACGATGAACCAATTGAGCAAACAGTTCCGGATGAAAAGTCTAACGACTTAGAAAATCCACCCCCCAGTTCTCTACACCTGGGATATGGATCGCTGATAGATGGCAAGAGTGAGTCTCTGCCCAGCAAATTATCTTGGAGACTTCTAACATCGCTAGGGAGCTCCTGGTCCCCCCTTGATGGTTGATGTAAGCCACAGTCGTGATGTTGTCCGACTGAAATCTGATGAACCTCAGGGTTGCTAACTGAGGCCAAGCTAGAAGAGCAATGAATATTGCTCTTAACTCCAGAATATTTATTGGGAGGAGTTTCTCCTCCTGAGTCCACGATCCCTGAGCCTTCAGGGAATTCCAGACTGCACCCCAACCTAGAAGGCTGGCATCTGTTGTTACAATTGTCCAATCTGGCCTGCGAAAGGTCATACCTTTGGACAGATGGACCCGAGATAGCCACCAGAGAAGAGAATATCTGGTCTCTTGATCCAGATTTAGCAGAGGGGACAAATCTGTGTAATCCCCATTCCACTGAATGAGCACGCATAATTGCAGCGGTCTGAGATGTAGGCGTGCAAATGGCACTATGTCCATCGCCGCTACCATTAAGCCGATCACTTCCATGGACTGAGCCACCGAAGGGCGCGGAATGTAGTGAAGAACACAGCAGGAATTTAGAAGCTTTGATAACCTGGACTCCGTCAGGTAAATTTTCATTTCTACAGAATCTATCAGAGTTCCTAGGAAGGAAACCCTTGTGAGGGTTGATAGAGAACTCTTTCCCTCATTCACTTTCCACCCATGTGACCTCAGAAATGCCAACACTATGTCCATATGAGATTTGGCAATTTGGAAGTTTGACGCCTGTATCAGGATGTCGTCTAGATAAGGGGCCACTGCTATGCCACGTGGTCTTAGGAACGCTAGAATA
The DNA here is from genome assembly GCF_027579735.1 of Bombina bombina. Taxonomy (NCBI): domain Eukaryota; kingdom Metazoa; phylum Chordata; class Amphibia; order Anura; family Bombinatoridae; genus Bombina; species Bombina bombina. The sequence continues at coordinate 1,008,462,283 of NC_069501.1, read as the reverse complement.
GAGACCCCAGAACCTTTGTAAAAATTCTTGGGGCTGTAGCTAACCCGAAGGGAAGAGCCACAAACTGGTAATGCCAAAGGCAAACCTTAGGAACCGATGATGATCTTTGTGAATCGGTATGTGAAGGTAAGCATCCTTCAAATCCAATGTGGTCATGTACTGACCCTCCTGGATCATAGGTAGGATTCTCTGAATAGTTTCCATTTTGAACGATGGAACTCTGAGGAATTTGTTTAAGATCTTTAGATCCAAAATTGATCTGAAGGTTCCCTCTTTTTTGGGAACCACAAACAGATTTGAATAAAATCCCTGTCCTTGTTCCATCTGTGGAACTGGATGGATCACTCCCATTATTAGGAGGTCTTGCACACAGCGTAAGAATGCCTCTTTCTTTATCTGGTTTACAGATAATCTCGAAAGGTGGGGGGGAAGCTTTGAAGTCCAGAATATATCCCTGAGATATGATCTCCAACGCCCAGGGATTCTGAACATCTCTTGCCCACGCCTGGGCGAAGAGACAAAGTCTACCCCCTACTAGATCCGTTGCCGGATAAGGGGCCATTCCTTCATGCTGTCTTAGAGGCAGCAGCAGGCTTTCTGGCCTGCTTGTCTTTGCTCCAGGCCTGGTTAGATTTCCAGGCCGGCTTGGATTGCGCAATAGTTCCCTCTTGTTTTGTAGCAGAGGAAGTTGATGCTGCACCTGCCTTGAAGTTTCGAAAGGCACGAAAATTAGACTGTTTGGCCCTTGATTTGGCCCTGTCCTGAGGAAGGGTATGACCCTTACCTCCAGTAATGTCAGCAATAATTTCCTTTAAACCAGGCCCGAATAGGGTCTGCCCCTTGAAGGGAATGTTAAGTAATTTAGACTTTGAAGTCACGTCAGCTGACCAAGATTTAAGCCATAGCGCCCTACGCGCCTGGATGGCGAATCCAGAATTCTTAGCCGTTAGTTTAGTCAAATGAACAATGGCATCAGAAACAAAAGAATTAGCTAGCTTAAGTGTTCTAAGCTTGTCAAGTATTTCAGTCAATGGAGTAGCTGTCTGAAAGGCCTCTTCCAGAGACTCAAACCAGAACGCCGCAGCAGCAGTGACAGGAGCAATGCATGCAAGGGGCTGCAGGATAAAACCTTGTTGAATAAACATTTTCTTAAGGCAACCTTCTAATTTTTTATCCATTGGATCTGAAAAAGCACAACTGTCCTCGACAGGGATAGTGGTACGCTTTGCTAAAGTAGAAACTGCTCCCTCCACCTTAGGGACCGTCTGCCATAAGTCCCGTGTGGTGGCGTCTATTGGAAACATTTTTCTAAAAATAGGAGGGGGGGAAACGGCACACCGGGTCTGTCCCACTCCTTAGTAATAATTTCTGTAAACCTTTTAGGTATTGGAAAAACGTCAGTACACACCGGCACCGCGTAGTATTTATCCAGTCTACACAATTTCTCTGGCACTGCAATTGTGTCACAGTCATTCAGAGCAGCTAAAACCTCTCCAAGCAACACCCGGAGGTTCTCAAGCTTAAATTTAAAAGTAGACATATCTGAATCAGGTTTCCCCGAGTCAGAGACGTCACCCACAGACTGAAGCTCTTCCTCAGCTTCTTCATATTGTGACGCAGTATCAGACATGGGCCTTAAAACATCTGCGCGCTCTGTATTACGTCTAACCCCAGAGCTATCGCGCTTTCCTCTGAATTCAGGCAGTCTGGCTAATACCGCTGACAGGGTATTATCCATGATTGCTGCCATGTCCTGCAAAGTAATCGCTATGGGCGTCTTTGATGTACTTGGCGCCATTTTAGCGTGAGTCCCTTGAGCGGGAGTCAAAGGGTCCGACACGTGGGGAGAGTTAGTCGGCATAACTTCCCCCTCGTCAGAATCCTCTGGTGATAATTCTTTTAAAGATAACAGCTGATCTTTATTGTTTAAAGTGAAATCAATACATTTAGTACACATTCTCCTATGGGGTTCCACCATGGCTTTTAAACATAATGAACAAGGAGTTTCCTCTATGTCAGACATGTTTATACAGACTAGCAATGAGACTAGCAAGCTTGGAAAACACTTTAAATCAAGTTAACAAGCAATATAAAAAAACATTACTGTGCCTTTAAGAGAAACAAATTTTGCCAAAATTTGAAATAACAGTGAAAAAAGGCAGTTAAACTAACGACATTTTTACAGTGTATGTAACAAGTTAGCAGAGCATTGCACCTACTTTCAAATGGATGATTATCCCCTTAATACAAAAAACAGATTAACAAAAATGAAAAAATATGTTTTTTAAACAGTCATAACAACTGCCACAGCTCCTACTTTTGAAGCCTTTTGAGCCCTTCAGAGATGTCCTATAGCATGCAGGGGACTGCTGAGGGAAGCTGAATGACACAGTTTGTAATTTTAACTGCACCAACTGTAACTTTTATACTATAACAGTGGAAAGCCTCAGGAAACTGTTTCTAGGCAAAAATAAAGCCAGCCATGTGGAAAAAAACTAGGCCCCAATAAGTTTTATCACCAAAGCATATATAAAAACGATTAAACATGCCAGCAAACGTTTTATATTGCACATTAATCAGAGTATATACCTCTGATAGCAAGCCTGATACTAGTCGCTATTAAATCACTGTATTTAGGCTTTAACTTACATTAATCCGGTATCAGCAGCATTTTCTAGCAAATTCCATCCCTAGAAAAATTTAACTGCACATACCTTATTGCAGGATACCCTGCACGCCATTCTCCCTCTGAAGTTACCTCACTCCTCAGACATATGTGAGAACGGCAGTGGATCTTAGTTACTTCTGCTAAGATCATAGAAAAACGCAGGCAGATTCTTCTTCTAAATGCTGCCTGAGATAAAATAGTACACTCCGGTACCATTTAAAAACAATAAACTTTTGACTGAAGAAAAAACTAACTATATTTTACCACTTTCCTCTAACTACCTCCAGCTATGTTGAGAGCTTGCAAGAGAATTACTGGGTATGGCAGTTAGGGGAGGAGCTATATAGCAGCTCTGCTGTGGGTGATCCTCTTGCAACTTCCTGTTGGGAAGGAGAATATCCCACAAGTAATGGATGATCCGTGGACTGGATACACCTAACAAGAGAAATATAAGTAGAAATACAAGAAAGCAGATAAAACATTATAACAATTTAATTTAACTTATTTCTCTTCAGCTTTTTATATATATTTCATACATAGGCCTTTTCTTGTTCTTTACCTTATCCTTGCTTTTAGCGCTGCCTCACATTTTTTCTACATTGTTACTACTAGTTTCTTTCAGAGGGGATTAACTGAGCTGCAGCTGGATTAACTATCTGCTAGATTACGAGTCTTGCGTTAGCCTTAAAAAGCAGCGTTGAGAGGTCCCAACACTGCTTTTGAACTCCCGCTGGTATTACAAATCTTGAAATGACAGGCTCACCGCTCACTTTTTCGGCCAGACTCGAAAATACCGCAAATCCACTTATGTCAATTGCGTATCCTATATTTTCAATGGGACTTGCATAGCGCCGATATTACGAGTCTTCAAAAAAGTGAGTGGTAGACCCTCTCCTGTAAAGACTGGTACCGCATTTTAAAGTTTATATGTGGGGGTGGGATAAGTGCTCTATGGGGGAGCTCACCAGGAATAATCAAATGTTGATTAGGTAAAAGATATTATCTTAAAAAGAAAGAAACCATGTAGTATATAAAAGGTTTAATGAAAAATGTATATCAGTAATATGTGAATACAGTAGTATAATAAATACCGTAATATACAATCAAGTGCAGTCAAACAGTTAAAACATACATATATATGATGCCGGCATCGACTAAATTAAAACGTTACTAAAATAAATTTTCCTAAAAGAAATGTACCATATACATTAGATCAATAGTGGTACTTAAAGGTAATCAATAGTGTGATCTAAATGTAATAATGTACCAATATCTGAAACAATAGTCTAGACTTAACTTAGGCAGAAATATGCATATATTAACAATAAATTGTTTATCCAAAATCGTGTTATTGCAGAGAGCTTGTAAATTCAAACCGCTCTTATACCTAGAGCAAATGTGGAATGTGTCCGATCTGTTAGCCGTTGGAAGCAGCTATGGGAAACAAGTCGTGAGCTGTGAACGTCACGTCACCTGACTCGTGAGAGTCCTCCAATCCTGAAAGCCAGACTGGATACAAATTTGAAAAAAAGAAAGTCTCAGTTGAAAATAGACACTTTATGTCAATTGTAATACTTGCAAGTGTCCGATGATTTTCTTTAGAGTAAGTGACGATAGGTTTTCAGCTGTTCAAAACAGCGCGATGTTGGTCCGTCTTTTGTGAATAGTCTTTCATCCAAGTAGGCTCCAGCCAGTATAGTGTCCGCTGTGGTTTGCAGAGAATTTTTGCATAAAAGAGAAAGTTATTGCTATAGTGCGAGCAAAATGTAACAGACAGGCACACAGGGATTATTCATATATCTATCTCAATGATTTCACGGAGGTAGAAATGAACCTGTTTAGGTGACGTGGGAAAGAGGCTGTAATTAGCACTGAGAAAGTTGCACACAGGAATTACTCATATATCTCTCTCTATATTTATCATAGAGGTCGAAATGAACCTGTGAGATGCAACGTTTAACAACCAATGTGAGTAGGTATCAATTGTAAAAGTGGAAGTAAGCAAATCTACGCGTTTCGGCAGTGTGAGATAGATATATGAATAATCCCTGTGTGCCTGTCTGTTACATTTTGCTCGCACTATAGCAATAACTTTCTCTTATATGCAAAAATTCTCTGCAAACCACAGCTAGCTTAGGGTTTATTTTATAGGTAAGTATTTAGTTTTAAATAGGAATAATTTAGTTAATTGTAGTTATTTTATTTAGATTTATTTAAATTATATTTAATTTAGGGGAGTGTTAGGGTTAGCGCTAGACTTGGGTTAATATAGTGGCGGCGACGTTGGGGACGACAGATTAGGGGTTAATAAGTGTAGGTAGGTGGCAGTCACATTGGGGGCGGCAGATTAGGGGTTAATAAATATAATGTAGGTGTCGGCGATGTTGGGGGCAGCAGATTAGGGGTTCATAAGTATAATGTAGGTGGCGGCGGTGTCCAGAGCGGAAGATTAGGGGTTAATAATATAATGCAGGTGTCGGCGATGTCTGGGGCACCAGATTAGGGGTTAATAAGTGTAATATTAGGGGTGTTTAGACTCGGGGTTCATTAGGAGTAGACATAAAAAGTATTTCCCTATAGAAATCAATGGGGCTGCGTTAGGAGCTTTACGCTGCTTTTTTGCAGATGTTAGGTTTTTTTTCAGTTGGCTCTGCCCCATTGATCCCTATAGGGAAATCGTGCATGAGCACGTTTAGCCCGCTCACCGCTAACGTAAGCAGCGTTGGTATTGAGGTGAGATGTGGAGCAAAATTTTGCTCTCCGCTCACTTTTCTGCGGCTAACTGCGTTGTCTGTAGGTGAGTGGTGAGCATAAACTGCTCGTTAGCCCCGCACAGCATTACCGACAAAACTCGTAATCTAGCCGTATATCTTTTAGCGCTCTTTTCCTAATTTGTTTTTGCATCTCAAATATTAAGGCAAGGTCATGATGTGCTGACGTCATGTAGACGTGGTTGATAGAAGGGGCAACACAGAAGGCAAAGCTGTGTGTGAGAGAAAGGAAATGAGATGGAAGAATGAGGAGATTCTTATACGTACATAGAAATCGGATATAGGTTAGGGTGAGGAAAATATGGTTAAAAAAGCAGAAATAAAATTGCTGTGTGTTGTGTTGGCTATTAGTGTGTTATACTTTTAGAAAATATAATTTTTTTGATTTGAAGAATGATGTGATTGGTTATGTCATTACTGATGTCGGTCAACTAGTGATGCTACTGATGATTAAGATATATTTTTTTTTGTTTAGGATGATTTTAAAAATTGTCACTACTGATACAATTGATGATGTCATAGGTCAGACATCCTCAAACTTAGCCCTCCATAGGTTTTGGAACAACATTTCCCATAATGCTCAGCCAGCATATCAGCATAATGGGAAATGTTGTTCCAAAACCTCTGGAGGGCCAAGTTTGAGGATGTCTGTCATAGGTGTTCACTAGTGATGTCATTGATGATTTTTTTTAAAAACATTTTTTGGTTACATTGGTTATGTCACTGCTGATGCAATTGATGATGTCATAGGTGATGTCACTAGTGATGACCTTGATGATGTCATCAACAATGTCATGTGTGATATAAGCACTGGTGTCATTGATGATGTCATGCAAAGCACCCAGGAGAGGCAGTTTGAGTTGGGAATATCCTTGCTTTTTAACATTTAATTAACAACTTAAAAGGACAGTCTACTGCAGAATTTTTATTGATTAAAAAGATAGATAAGCCCTTTATTACCCATTCCTCAGATTTGCATAATAAACACGGTTTTATTAATATATTTTTTACCTCTGTGATTACCTTGTACCTAAGCCTCTGCAGACTGGCCCCTTATTTCAGTTGTTTTGACAGACTTACATTTTAGCCAATCAGTGCCCTCTCATAAGTAACTCCATGGGTGTGAGCACAATTTTATTGATATTGCAGACATGAACAAATGCTCTTGCTGTGAAAAACTGTCAAATGCATTGATATTGAGGTGGCCTTTAAGGTCTTAGAAATTAGCATATGAGCCTACCTAAGTTTAGCTACTTTTAACAAAGAATACCAAACGAACAAAGCAACATTTGTTGATAATATTTTAATTTTGACTAGCCTGTCACTTTATACTATAGGCAATAACTTAGGTTTTTTTTTGCTCATTTATATATAAACATATATATATATATATATATATATATATATATATATATATATATATATATATATATATATATATATATATATATATTATATATATATATATATATATATATACATACAACCCCAATTTTGAAAAAGGTTGAGACAGTATGGAAAATGCAAAAAAACAAATAAAAAAGTCATTTGAAAATTCAATTCACCATGTACTATATTGAAAACACAATATTAAAGTTAAGGTAAAGTTCACAACACTCGTTAGCGACATATTATAGTTTATTTAAAATATGCCTAGTTTAATTCATAATTTTGTACAGATCGTATTATTAGTGATGTCGCGAACCTAAAATTTTGCGTTCGCGAACAGCGTACGCGAACTTCCACAACTGTTTGCGAACGGGCGAACCGGGAGAACCGCCATAGACTTCAATAGGCAGGCAAATTTTAAAAGCCACAGGGACTTTTTATGGCCACAATATTGATGGAAAAGTTGTTTCAAGGGTACTAACACCTGGACTGTGGCATGCCGGACGGGGATCCATGGCAAAACTCCCATGGAAAATTACATAGTTGATGCAGAGTTTGGTTTTAATCCATAAAGGGCATAAATCACCTAACATTCCTAAATTGTTTGGAATAACGTGCTTTAAAACATCAGGTATGATGTTGTATCGATCAGGTAGTGTAAGGGTTACGCCCGCTTCACAGTGACAGACCAAACTCCCCGTTTAAAGGGACAGTCTACACCAGAATTTTTATTTTTTTAAAAGATAGATAATCCCTTTATTATTAGTGTGAAGGAAACTGACTGCTATTATTTAACACAGTTAAAAAAGTGTTGTTGTTTTTTAATCTACACTACTGTTACACCACATATGAGTTGCACTGGGGTGACACTGTGCCCTGGCAGGCAGGCACTTAAACGCACACGTGTGAAGGAAACCGACTGCTATTATTTAACACAGTCAAAAAAGTGTTTTTTTTTTTTTAAATCTACACTACTGTTACACCAGATATGAGTTGCACTTGGGTGACACTGTGCCCTGGCAGGCAGGCACTTAAACGCACACGTGTGAAGGAAACCGACTGCTATTATTTAACACAGTCGAAAAAGTTTTTTTTTTTTAAATCTACACTACTGTTACACCACATATGAGTTGCACTGGGGTGACACTGTGCCCTGGCAGGTAGGCACTTAAACGCACACGTGTGAAGGAAACTGACTGCTATTATTTAACACAGTCAAAAAAGTGTTGTTGTTTTTTAAATCTACACTACTGTTACACCAGATATGAGTTACACTGGGGTGACACTGTGCCCTGGAAGGCAGGCACTTAAACGCACACGTGTGAAGGAAACTGACTGCTATTATTTAACACAGTCAAAAAAGTGTTTTTTTTTTTTTTAAATCTACACTATTGTTACACCAGATATGAGTTGCACTGGGGTGACACTGTGCCCTGGCAGGCAGGCAGGCAGGCACTTAAACGCACATGTGTGAGGGAACTGACTGCTATTATTTAACAATGTCAAAAAGGTGTTGTTTTTTTAAATCTACACTACTGTTACACCACATATGAGTTGCACTGGGGTGACACTGTGCCCTGGCAGGCAGGCACTTAAACGCACACGTGTGAAGGAAACTGACTGCTATTATTTAACACAGTCAAAAAAGTGTTTTTTTTTTTATTTTTAAATCTACACTACTGTTACACCAGATATGAGTGGTGGCACTGAGCAAGTGGGCACAGTATACGGTGTGAGCCTGACACACACGCTGGCAGGCAGGCAACTGCAATTAGATTACACAGGAAAAAAAAAAAAGCAGCCCTAAAAAGGGCTTTTTGGGGTGCTGTCCTTACAGCAGAGATCAGATGAGTCCTTCAGGACTGTAGTGGACACTGAATACACTAGCCTAGCTATAGATTTCCCTACTAAATCAGCAGCAGCTACACTGTCCCTCCTCTCACTAAGAATGCAGCTTCCGAATGAATCTAAAATGGATGCTGTCCAGGAGGTAGGAGGGTCTGGGAGGGAGGGTCTGCTGCTGATTGGCTTGAATGTGCCTGTTGACTGTGAGGTACAGGGTCAAAGTATTACTCAATGATGACGAATAGGGGGCGGATCGAACATCGCATATATGTTCACCCGCCGCAGCGAACGCGAACATGCTATGTTCGAGGGGAACTATTCGCCAGCGAACAATTCACGACATCACTACGTATTATATAATGCTGTTTCTTACCTTTTAAACAGCCATCAATAATATTCTTTCCTCCGCTTGCCATTTTGTAAAATTGATTGACAGTCTAGTGATATTCTATCCTCCAATGCTATTTTCCCCCCGGGAAGTTCAGCCCATTAACTGCAACGTCAAGCTAGTCCTAAGCGCATGCATTAAACCTGTATTATCCTACTTTCTTCTCCATGCTCGTTCATGAGATACGCATGCTCTGTAGGTGTTATCTTAACATTCTCATAGCAAAATCGCATTAGACATCTATCGCGGTACAAGTGAATATCTAATCTTGACTAATAGCGTATTTATGAAATCCCTCTTGAAATATTACAACTACTCAGTTCTAACAATTAACCTACAAACAAAATTTTAAATATATATATATTGTATCAAAGGCAATTGGCGCATGCGCCCTGAACTGCCTAAACAATAATTGAAAGGATAAATGGTGGATTGGTGACTTCCGGAAAGATCTCATTAGTCTCAAATCTGTAGAAAGATGTTAATAATCAGTAGTAAGGTCAAAATGTCCTTAAAAGGAACAGATAATGGACACACACACACAAACTCAAACACAAACTTGCACATACACCCAAGGAAACACCGACAGAGAAAGCCTCAGAAAACACAAAAAGACATACACACACAGAGAGACAACCACATAAAACACACACAGACATACATACACACACCCTCACTGAGACATCCACAGAAAACACACAAAGACATACACACACTCTCACAAAGACACCAACAGAAAACACACAGACATAAACACACACCCTCACAGAGACATCCACAGAAAACACAGACATACATACATACACACACACCCACCCTCACAGAGATATCCACAGAAACCACACAAAGACATACACCCATCCTCACAGAGGCATCCAGAGAAAATACACAGAGACATACATACACACCCTCACAGAGAGACCCCCAGAAAAAAATACATACACACTCATAGAGACACAAAAAAAAACACAGACACCCACAGAAACACTCACAGGAGGTAAAATTTCTGCACATTGCATCCCCTAAATCAACAGTGTGTGACATGCATGAATTGCAGAAATTAAGAGATCCCTTTTTAAAGAATCATATTTGTAAATGTGAAAACAAAAATAATTCTGTGAATTCAAAATTGTACATTAATGATCTGAGTAGATGGCTAGATGAAGAAAAGTACTTTTGAAAGGTTGACATATGTTTCCCCCCCAACCAAGAGCACCACTTATATGGTGTAAAAATGTTCCCATCTGTCAGCTGTACTTACGGATTTTGAAAATGCTGTACTCTATATGGTCTTGGTGGAACCATAAACTGTGGTACTCAGTCTCATACCATTAGATCTGGTTAAATGCAGGATTTAGGCTTGTTTGTATGTATTTCAAAATTAAGTCAGCTGTAGTGTAAACTGAACAGTGTTAAGTTAACCTGTCTCATTTCAAACACTGAGCAATCTTAGGCCTAGATTTAGAGTTTTGTCAGTAACGACCCGCGTAGCTAACGCCGGCTTTTTTCTGGCCGCACCATAAAAATAACTCTGGTATTGAGAGTCCACAAAAAGGCTGCGTTAGGCTCCAAAAAAGGAGCGTAGAGCATTTTTAACGCAGCTTCAACTCTCGATACCAGAGTTGCTTACGCAAGCGGCCAGCCTCAAAAACGTGCTCGTGCACGATTCCCCCATAGGAAACAATGGGGCTGTTTGAGCTGAAAAAAAACCTAACACCTGCAAAAAAGCCGCGTTCAGCTCCTAACGCAGCCCCATTGTTTGCTATGGGGAAACACTTCCTACGTCTGCACCTAACACCCTAACATGTACCCCGAGTCTATCAGCCAATCGGAATTTGAGGGACGCCATCTTGGATGACGTCCCTTAAAGGAAGCGTCATTCGGCTAGTAGGCGTCGGGAGAAGAGGATGTTCCGCGTCGGAGGTCTGCAAGATGGATCCGGAAGAAAGAAGATTGAAGATGCCGTTGATAGAAGACTTCATCTGGATCATGGACCTCTTTAGCTCCCGCTTGGATGAAGACTTCATCCGGATCATGGACCTCTTCAGCTCCCGCTTGGATGAAGACTTCAGCCAGATCATGGAACTCTTCAGCCCCCCGCTTGGGCTTGGATCAGGACATCGGAGGAGCTCTTCAGGACGGATCGGTGAACCTGGTAGGGTGAAGACAAGGTAGGAAGATCTTCAGGGGCTTATTGTTAGGTTTATTTAAGGGGGGTTTGGGTTAGATTAGGGGTATGTGGGTGGTGGGTTGTAATGTTGGGGGGGGGGTATTGTATGGTTTTTTTTACAGGCAAAAGAGCTGAATTTCTTGGGGCATGCCCCGCAAAGGGCCCTGTTCAGGGCTGGTAAGGTAAAAGAGCTTTGAAATGTAGTAATTTAGAATAGGGTAGGACATTTTGTTATTTTGGGGGTCTTTGTTATTTTATTAGGGGGCTTAGAGTAGGTGTAATTAGTTTAAAATTGTTGTAATATTTTTCTTATGTTTGGAAATATTTTTTTATTTTTTGTAACTTAGTTCTTTTTTATTTTTTGTACTTTAGATAGTTTATTTCATTGTAGTTATTTGTAGATATTGTATTTAATTTATTTATTGATAGTGTAGTGGTAGGTTTAATTGTAGATAATTATAGGTATTTTATTTAATTAATTTATTGATAGTGTAGTGTTAGGTTTAATTGTAACTTAGGTTAGGATTTATTTTACAGGTAATTTTGTTATTATTTTAACTAGGTAACTATTAAATAGTTCTTAACTATTTAATAGCTATTGTACCTGGTTAAAATAATTACAAAGTTGCCTGTAAAATAAATATTAATCCTAAAATAGCTACAATGTAATTATAATTTATATTGTAGCTATATTAGGATTTATTTTACAGGTAAGTATTTAGCTTTAAATAGGAATAATTTATTTAATAAGAGTTAATTAATTTCGTTAGATTAAAATTATATTAAACTTAGGGGGGTGTTAGTGTTAGGGTTAGACTTAGCTTTAGGGGTTAATATATTTATTATAGTAGCGGTGAGCTCCGGTCGGCAGATTAGGGGTTAATGTTTGAAGTTAGGTGTCGGCGATGTTAGGGAGGGCAGATTAGGGGTTAATACTATTTATTATAGGGTTAGTGAGGAGGATTAGGGGTTAATAAATTTATTATAGTAGCGGTGCGGTCCGCTCGGCAGATTAGGGGTTAATAAGTGTAGGCAGGTGGAGGCGACGTTGTGGGGGGCAGATTAGGGGTTAATAAATATAATATAGGGGTCGGCGGTGTTAGGGGCAGCAGATTAGGGGTACATAGCTATAATGTAGGTGGCGGCGCTTTGCGGTCGGCAGATTAGGGGTTAATTATTGTAGGTAGCTGGCAGCGACGTTGTGGGGGGCAGATTAGGGGTTAATAAATATAATACAGGGGTCGGCGGTGTTAGGGGCAGCAGATTAGGGGTACATAAGTATAACGTAGGTGGCGGTCGGCAGATTAGGGGTTAAAAAAATTTAATCGAGTGGCAGCGATGTGGGGGGGCCTCAGTTTAGGGGTACATAGGTAGTTTATGGGTGTTAGTGTACTTTAGAGTACAGTAGTTAAGAGCTTTATGAACCGGCGTTAGCCCAGAAAGCTCTTAACTACTGACTTTTTTCCTGCGGCTGGAGATTTGTCGTTAGATGTCTAACGCTCACTTCAGACACGACTCTAAATACCGGAGTTAGAAAGATCCCATTGAAAAGATAGGATACGCAATTGACGTAAGGGGATCTGTGGTATGGAAAAGTCGCGGCTGAAAAGTGAGCGTTAGACCCTATTTTGAGTGACTCCAAAAACCAGAGTTAGCCTAAAACCAGCGTTAGGAGCCTCTAACGCTGGTTTTCACGGCTAACGCCAAACTCCAAATCTAGGCCTCTGTCTGAGAGTATAACATCTTGTGCAGATGTAAAAATCTTATATAAAATGCCTCCTTGCATCTGGAAAGTCCTTGCATAAAGGGGCAGTAAACTATAATGTAATTAAAATATATATTAATAAAAAAATATACTCATATCTGCGAAAAGGGCACCTACCATTTGTGTATTGAGGAGGAAACATTTCTGCATGGCTTTAAATATAGAATTTCTAGTGCATTGTCAAATAATCATAAATACACTGCTGCAGATTGCTAAAAAAAAATGTGTTTTTATGGACCCCTGGCCCCACCATACAACTACTACCACACTGAAGTTACAATCCGAAATTGCACAAAGAAATAAAAAACATTTACTAAGTAAGTCCTACCTAATCTGCAAATAAAAATGATCTGCTCTCTGACTCAGGCACACAATATACAAACTTAAGTGCCAAGTCTGTCTCACACTGTGCATAGTGGTTTAGTGCACACTCAGAAATCCTCTCATATGCTAATGCTTTATTCCTTGTAATAACATTTCCCCCACTCAGTAGCACTCTGCTGTAGTACCCTCTGGTGGCTGCCAAAATTAAATTTTTTTTTTAAATAAGTTGTTCTTGCCTCATGGGACCCCCTGGCCCATTGGGCCCCTGACAGGAGTCACCCCTGTCACCCCCTGATTGCGGCCCTTTGTACCTGCTATACTCACCTGGTAACCTGTTCTGTTAAAGCCTCACCAGCAAGTGCTGCTGGGTATCCTGTGCCTGATGAGTCTCCTGTATCTTTCTGCACCAGTGGCAACTTACCTGTATCCCTCTGTACCTATTGCATTCACCCAGTATCTTGTGATAGCCTCACCAACAATACAGCTGAGTATCTTGTGCCTGCTGAGTCTCCTGTATCCTGCTGTACCAGTGGCAGCTTATCTGAATACTGCTGCACCTGCTGCACTCACCTGGTATCCTGTGACAGTCTCACCAAAAACACCTGCTGGATATCCTGTTCCTGCTGATACTCCTGTATCCTGCTGTACCATATGAATCGCACTAATTTGTATCAAAGAATTTTACTTAATAAATATCAGGCAATGAATAGAATAAAAGTGCAGCAAATCCATTGGTGGATAAAATACATCAACAATGAACATATAAAAATAATCAGCAATGGACGTATAAAAAAACACATAAACACCCTGTAGAATCCAATTGCAACAGAGCGCTCTGTGTTCTAAGGTGTTTCAAAATCGAACACCACTTTGAGTTCACCAAACGCACAATAATATCTAGAAAATGACAGACCGTATGAAGTGAATCCAGGAGAGTCTTTTGAAGACATATTAACCTCAGTATTAATAATCAGTAGTCTGGTTGACTGAGTTTTAATGATTGCACAAAGTATATACTCTGTCTCGTTTACCTAGTAAACGAGTAGGAGGGTGTGTGGAACAATATGAACTTGAAATTGACTTTAAATTGATTTCTAGAGTGTGTTTAAGTGTTTTTTCATTTGTCCATTGCTGATAATTTTTATATGTTCAGGGTTGATGTATTTTATCCACCGGTGGATTTGCTGTACTTGTATTCTATTAATTGCTTGATATTTTTTTAGTAAAATTCTTTGATACAAATTAGTGTGATTCATATGTCCCTTTTTGATACAATTTAGTATTTTATCTATTTACATTATTTAAACTGTTCGAAGTGTGGAAGTTTCTAGCTGTCCTGCTGAACCTGCTAAACTCACCTGGTATCCCATGACAGCCTGTCCAGTTTCCCAGCTTACTTGAATTCTGCTGTCCTCACTGCACCTACTTGGAATCCCGTGGTAGCCTCACCAAGAGTATCTGCTAAATATTCTGTGCCTGCTGATACTCCTGTGCTTGCTGTACCACCATCTATTTACATTATTTAAACTGTTCAAAGTGTGGAAGTTTCTAGCTGTCCTGCTGAACCTGCTAAACTCACCTGGTATCCCATGACAGCCTGTCCAGTTTCCCAGTATCCTGCTGTATCAGTGGATGCTTACTTGAATCCTGCTGTCCTCACTGCATCTACTTGGAATCCTGTGGTAGCCTCACCAAGAATATCTGCTGAATATTCTGTGCCTGCTGATACTCCTGTGCTTGCTGTACCACCACTTGCCTGAATCATATTTTCACTACTGCATCAATCTGGTATCCTGTGCCAGCCTGTCCACCATATCTCCTTCCTTAACCCTGGGTACCAAGATGCAGGACTGATCTTATGGTACCTGACCTTGGCACCATTCCTTGACCCTGCTTTTGTTTGCCCCTTGGCACCTAGTTGCTGAATTGATCTCATAGTACCTGACTTTTGGCCCAATCCTGGACTCTGCTCTTATTCGCCCCTTGGTACCTAGATGCAAGACTGATCTCACAGTACCCGACCTTAGACTTGTTTCTGGACTCTGCTCTTGTTTTACCCTTGATATTGATCAATTCTTATGCCTAGATTACGAGTCTTGCGTTAGCCTTAAAAAGCAGCGTTGAGAGGTCTCAACGCTGCATTTTAACGCCCGCTGGTATTACGAGTCTGGCAGGTACAGGTGTACCGCTCACTTTAATTCCGTGACTCGAGCATACCGCAAATCCCCTTACGTCAATTGTGTATCCTATCGTTTTAATGGGATTTGCCTAACACCGGTATTACAAGTCTGGGAGAGTGAGAGTGAGCGGTACACCCTCTCCTGTCAAGACACCTACCGCATTTAAAAGTCAGTAGTTATGAAATTTATGGGCTAACGCCGTAATATAAAACTCTTAACTAAAGTGCTAAAAAGTACACTAACACCCATAAACTACCTATTAACCCCTAAACCGAGCCCCCCCCCCCCACATCGCAAACAGTTAACTAAATTTGTTAACCCCTAATCTGACGACCGGACATCGCCGCCACTTCAATAAATATATTAACCCCTAAACCTCCGCACTCCCGCCTCGCAAACACTAGATACATTTTATTAACCCCTAATCTGCCGTCCCTAACATCACCGACACCTACCTACATTTATTAACCCCTAATTTGTCGCCCCCAGCGTCGCCGCCACTATATTAAATGTATTAACCCCTAAACCTAAGTCTAACCCTAAATCTAACCCCCCCAACTTAAATATAATTTAAAATAATCTAAATAAAATTGCTACAATTAAATAAATTATTCCTATTTAAAAAAAAACTAATAGTTACATTTTCGCTATCTCAGGGTTTATTTTTATTTTACAGAAAAGTTTGTATTTATTTTAACTAGGTACAATAGTTATTAAATCGTTATTAACTATTTAGTAACTACCTAGTTAAAATAAAGACAAATTTACCAGTAAAATAAAACCTAACCTAAATTACAATTACACCTAACACTACACTATAATTAAAATAATTTCCTAAATTAACTAGAAAATGAATTAACTACAATTAAATTAAATAAACTAAAGTACGAAAAAAACACCTAAATTACAGAAAAAAATAAAATAATTACAAGAATTTTAAACTAATTACACCTAATCTAATCCCCCTAATAAAATAAAAAAGCCCCCCAAAATAATAAAAATCCCTATCCTACAATAAATTACAAATAGCCCTTAAAAAGGCTTTTTTCAGGGCATTGACCCAAAGAAATCAGCTCTTTTACCTGTAAAAAAAAATACAATACCCCCCCAACATTAAAACCCACCACCCACACACCCAACCCTACTCTAAAACCCACCCAATCCCCCCTTAATAAAACCTAACACTAACCCCTTGAAGATCACCCTACCTTGAGATGTCTTCACCCAGCCAGGCACAAGTGGTCCTCCAGAAGGGCAGAAGGGCAGAAGTCTTCATCCGATCCGGGCAGAAGAGGACCTCCAGACAGGCAGAAGTCTTCATACAGGCAGCATCTTCTATCTTCATCCATTCGGAGCAGAGCGGGTCCATCTTCAAGACATCCGACGCGGAGCATCCTCTTCTTCTGACGACTCCCGACGAATGAAGGTTCCTTTAAATGATGTCATCAAAGATGGCGTCCCTTGAATTCTGATTGACTGATAGTATTCTATCAGCCAATCGGAATTAAGGTAGGAAAAATCCATTTGGCTGATGCAATCAGCCAATAGAAGTGAGCTTGCATTCTATTGGCTGATTGGAACAGCCAATAGAATGCGAGCTCAATCCTATTGGCTGATTGGATCAGCCAATAGGATTGAACTTCAATTCTATTGGCTGATTGGATCAGCCAATAGGATTTTTCCTACCTTAATTCCGATTGGCTGATAGAATCCTATCAGCCAATTGGAATTCAAGGGACGCCATCTTGGATGATATCATTTAAAGGAACCTTTATTCGTCGGGAGTCGTCGGAAGAAGAGGATATTCCGCGTTGGCTGGCTTGAAGATGGACCCGCTCCGCTCCGGATGGATGAAGATAGAAGATGCCGCCTGGATGAAGACTTCTGCCCATCTGGAGGTCCTCTTCTGCCCGGATCGGATGAAGACTTCTGCCCCTCTGGAGGACCACTTGTGCCCGGCTGGGTGAAGACGTCTCAAGGTTGGGTGATCTTCAAGGGGTTAGTGTTAGTTTTTATTAAAGGGGAATTGGGTGGGTTAAAGAGTAGGGTTGGGTGTGTGGGTAGTGGGTTTTAATGTTGGGGGGGTATTGAAATTTTTTTACAGGTAAAAGAGCTGATTACTTTGGGACAATGCCCCGCAAAAAGCCCTTTTAAGGTATAGGGTAGGGCTTTTTATTATTTTGGGGGGCTTTTTTATTTTATTAGGGGGATTAGATTAGGTGTAATTAGTTTAAAATTCTTATAATTATTTTATTTTTTTTCTGTAATTTAGTAGTTGTTTTTTCGTACTTTAGTTTATTTAATTTAATTGTAGTTTTAATTAAAGTCTAGTGTTAGGTGTAATTGTAATTTAGGTTAGGTTTTATTTTACTGATAAAATTTGTCTTTATTTTAACTAGGTAGTTATTAAATAGTTAATAACTTTTTAATAACTATTGTACCTAGTTAAAATAAATACAAACTTGCCTGTAAAATAAAAATAAACCCTAAGATAGATAGAATGTAACTATTAGTTATATTGTAGCTATCTTAGGGTTTATTTTATAGGTAAGAATTTAGTTTTAAATAGGAATAATTTATTTAATTGTAGTAATTTTATTTTGTTTTATTTAAATTATATTTATGTTAGGGGGGGTGTTAGGTTTAGGGTTAGACTTAGATTTAGGGGTTAATAACTTTATTATAGTGGCGGCGACGTTGGCGGCGGCAGATTAGGGGTTAATAAATTTAATATAGTTTAGGCGATGTTGGGGGGCAGATTAGGGGTTAATAAATAAAATGTAGGTGTCTGCGATTTTAGGGGCAGCAGATTAGGGGTTCATAAGTATAATGTAAGTGGCGGCGGTGTCCGGAGCGGCAGATTAGGGGTTAATAATATAATGCAGGTGGCAACAATGTCGGGGACGGCAGATTAGGAGTTAATAAGTGTAAGATTAGGGGTGTTTAGACTCAGGGTTCATGTTAGGGTGTTAGGTGTAGACATAAATGTATTTTCCCCATAGGAATCAATGGGGCTGCGTTAGAAAATGAACGCTGATTTTTTGCAGGTGTTTGTTTGTTTTTTCAGCCGATTCTGCTCCATTGATTCCTATGGGGAAATAGTGCACGAGCACGTTTAGCCAGCTCACTGCTACCGTAAGCAGCGCTGGTATTGAGGTGAGATGTGGAGCTAAATTTTGCTCTCCGCTCACTTTTTAGAGGCTAATGCCGGGGTTGGAAAAACCTGTAATACCAGCGTTGTTTGTAGGTGAGCAGTGAGCTGAAACTGAGCGTTAGCACCGCAAGCCTTACCGACAAAAACTCGTAATCTAGCCGTTAGTTTTTCTTTCTCTTGGTAGCTGTAGCTGTTATCGGCTTAGGCTTGTCCTCTGCTCACCGGCATGCGTGCTGAATACTCAGCTATAGCTAGGCTGTTAGCTGTGGAAAGTGAATCCTCTAGGTATGCCGTGAACACACCCAGAGATGCACCTGAGGCTCGTTACAGGCTTCAGAAAACACAAGGTGCATACAAAATAGTAAGTCACAGAAAATGGGTGACTAAAAAGTTTTTTTAAAAAACAAATTAGAGAAGGAAGTCAGCGGACAAAATGTTAAGTAAAAATAATCTAAAAGAGGTTTATTTAAGAGCTAAAACAACGCGTTTCTCGGCAGAATAAAGCTCACTGGCCGTTTCATCACCTGATGAAACGGCCAGTGAGCTTTATTCGGCCGAGAAATGCGTTGTTTTAGCTCTTAAATAAACCTCTTTTAGATTATTTTTACTTAACATTTTGTCCGCTGACTTCCTTCTCTAATTTGTTTTTTAAAAAAACTTTTTAGTCACCCATTTTCTGTGACTTACTATTTTGTATGCACCTTGTGTTTTCTGAAGCCTGTAACGAGCCTCAGGTGCATCTCTGGGTGTGTTCACGGCATACCTAGAGGATTCACTTTCCACAGCTAACAGCCTAGCTATAGCTGAGTATTCAGCACGCATGCCGGTGAGCAGAGGACAAGCCTAAGCCGATAACAGCTACAGCTACCAACTACAGCTACTAACTATCAGCGCGCTGACTGCTGAATGAAGGTCAGCCTGCCCTAATGCACTACTTGGGAGTGCCAACTCCATTGTGAGTATACATCTTGCTGACACTGTGTCCTTTGCTGTGCCCATTTCGGATTCAGACGATATTGCACTATTGGTCTTTTGTGTTTCTTTTTCTATTATAACAGATTTTCGACACGACTTCAATATATTCAGCGTACTGACTGCTGTATAAAGGTCAGCCCGCCTATATGCACTACTTGTGAGTGCCAAGCTCTTTGTGAGTATCCATTTGGCAGAGACTTATTATACCTGTACCACTCTTGATCTTGACGATATTACACCATTAGGCGCTCTCTCTTTGTGTTTTCTATTTTTTCAGTTCAACCGATTTACCACCGGTTTGGAGTGGAGCAGCCTTCCAGAATTATTGATTTCAACAGTGTTTATTTCATCTATCTATCAATGACTCTGCACTATATGTGAAATCGTTTGTATTGTGTTTTTTATATATATTTTTTAATAATATAATATTTCATTATATTCTATTTATTTTCAATACAAGCAACACTGTATCACTTGATTCATATGTATACACTTTTTTAGGGGATGAAATTTTTTGTAAAATACACACTATTGTTTATGTGAAGTCTCTTATCTACTTATCCAGACCTATTCAGTTTCTTAGGTGTACACTATAAAAAGACATCTTATATATATATATATATATATATATATATATATATTTTTAGCGCTTATATTCACATAGGTGCCAATACTTACACAAATAGTACATTCCACGATCACTATTAGAATCACATTTTGAACATCCCCCTTTTTGTCACGTTTACACATATTTACACGCACATACCTTGTACATTAATATAGCGCACCCTATTGTATGATTTTATATCGTACATTTCTATCTTATCTTTCTTTCTCTTGCTTAGATACAAGATAATCACAGAGGTTAAAAGTGTATTAATATAACTGTGTTGATTATGTAAAAAATGGGGAATGGGTAATAAAGGGATTATCTATCTTTTAAAACAATAAAAATTCTGGTGTAGACTGTCCCTTTAAGCTACAACTGTTTGCAAGGAAATGATAATCCTAAATCCCTTACTATGGAGCTTCTAAAGGGCAGGTCATTCATCTTCATAGCAAGGTTAACATATTCCTTTTTTTTTGTTTGTTTTTGTTTCTTCCCATGCCCTGGAAGTTTTAGTGCAACAGAGTGCATGTAAAATATAAAAATAGAATACATTTTGGTTTTTATATTCAAAGCATATGTTACTTAGCAGCTGTATGTACATTAAACATTTTAATATGAATTAGCACTAAATGTGCCCACACTTCTCATGTGTTCTATAATTTTACTAATTTCTACAAAATGTGTATCAATTGTTAACTAAAGAACACAAACCCTCTACATTCAGACCTGAAGCAGTGGTTCCCAGCCTCGCCCACACAGGTGACACAGTAACTACCAGGGGCACTACCATATTGCCTCCTT
The DNA here is from genome assembly GCF_027579735.1 of Bombina bombina. Taxonomy (NCBI): domain Eukaryota; kingdom Metazoa; phylum Chordata; class Amphibia; order Anura; family Bombinatoridae; genus Bombina; species Bombina bombina. The sequence continues at coordinate 1,008,441,243 of NC_069501.1, read as the reverse complement.
GTGCTGCTGAAGCTGTTGACATTATGTTGAAAACTGTGCATGGCATGGAGACTACCATCATGCAGTGCTCAAATGAAAGTTCGATTGCAGCTACAGTAATGGCAGTGACTGAGCAGTAGTCTAGCAGGCGGGTGCACCTACCCCAAGCTCCTGACACTAATGACCCCTTGTCTGCACTATCCCTCTTACTTCAAGGAGATTGATAGGGGCTTGGAAGCACTAAAAGTGGCCCTAGGTGACATTGTGCACTGGTAAACATCACACAGTTCTGTCATTCATCTTAGTCTAGTGTCACCTGCATTAGGCACACCCTGTGCGCACACCTATGTACATCACTCGAGGGCAACGTATTTACATCACTATTTCATACGCTTTTCTTACTGATTTTGTGTGTGCACAAAATAGTTAAATCAGGGACATGCTTTACTATGTCGTGCTCACAATGTATTACATCGTGAGCACTGTGTACTACAGGGCACTCACAATTTTCTTTTTTTAAATTAAACTGGTGGGGAACTGCACTTTTATAAGGCTTTGAATGCATCTTTATGATGTTGCTATCCTTGACAGTGAAAATAATTAAGGATTGCAAGATAAAAGAGTCTACATTACTTACATTGAAATCAACACGCTTTACTATGTCATGCTTACAATGAAAGTATAGGCTGCTTGTCAGCCTGAACAAATTAAGGGCCTGACCTCTACAGATAATACTAGGCATGTTAGGTTGGTGCAACATTGTTGCAATTTTGGGGGGTGGGGAGTTTTATCTTACCTATTTAAGCTGCGGGGGCCATTCTCTCTCCCTCTTTTCCTGGTGGCTGTCGTGGCGGATTTTCCTGTGTGAAGATATAAATTGGTCTCATCGATCATCTCTTCTTCCCTGAGGTTCAGGGACAGCACAGAGGGTTCTTCTCCGTGTGGGTGTGGGAGGCCTGCAAGAGAGCAGATAAGTGGGGGTGATGAGGATGTAATTCCTCCTAGTCAGGAGCTTGTATCAGGGCCTTTGAGGCAGGGCAGGCTGTGGCCTTCATCTTTCCTCCCTGGGCAGTCTGGGGAACTATCATGGATTTGTTTGGTGGGGGCTAGGGAGGGCTGGGGGCCTCCGGCTGAGGCCCTGGTTTTAACAGGCCCACCTGTGTCTGGAGGCCCATCTGGTGCTCCGGATGCTGTGCAAGATGCGGTATAGCAAGGAGTGCTGGGTGAGGGGGTGGTAAGTGGGGGTGAGGGGGTCGAGGTAAAGTTCGGAAGGGGCTATGGGGATGTTACCCCCAGAGACCTTGTCAGCGATCTTCACACTAGTGAAGACCTGGCATTATGGCCGCTTTCAGTTGTGGTTCCGGTGGAGAATTCCATGAGGTGCAGTCGCGCCAAAGTGGAGGGCAGGCTGGGCTGGAAGCTGGGCCCTCAGGTGTGGCATCTGGTCGGGCCTTGGTTCTGGATGGGACTTCTGGTCTGGCGGGTGACATCACTTTCGTTTCTTCGACTGTCGCCACTTCCGTTCCGGCGGCTCAGGAGAAAACAGTGGGGCAGTGCGGCAGAGAGAGGGAGCGCAAGGTGTTGGAGTGAGAAAGCGGGTCACCAGCAGCAGGTGAGGTGGGGGTGCCCAGGCAGGGTCCCAGTCAGGAGCGGTCCATGTGGGTGGTTAGAGGTGTTGCCCAGGTCTTGAGGGAGAAAGCGAGGAAGCAGGCTGAGGGCGGAGTTGGGAAGCAAGGGGCTGTCTGTGGCAGAACTGGAACTGTAAGGGAGGGAGGGGAGGTGTGCATAGCCACCAGGTAGGGATGCTCAGGGCTGGAAGGGGTGCTTTACAGAAGCCAATTGATGGGAACAGGAGTATCAGATGCCCAGAGGAGTCAGCCTGGGCCTTCAGGACCTACTGGTGCAGGTGAGCTAGCTCTGGGAGCATCTACACACTTTTACACACACGGTAGGCTTAGATAGCAGTGATTCAGATTCAGAGGGTGCTAGGGCTCCATAGTAAAGGGCAGCATAGAATGTATAGAATGATGAAGCGCATGCTGGCATTTCAATCTGGGGCACAGCAGGCTGGCGTAGGGCAGGGTAGTAATGTTGCGGTTTCTAGGGTGCTACTGCCTCCTACCCAGGTGTTGGCTGGAGGCGGAGGTGGTGTTCAGGTGCCTGGGGGAGCTGACGCAGAGTGTCAGCCAGGAGAGTGGCAGTGCATGGAGATACCTACCCGTGCATGGTGCATTCCTTGCATGCCCATCTGAAGCCAAAGATGGTAGCTAAGATCAGGGTGGGCAGGTACGCTAACATTTTTGAGCTATATATGGAGGCTCATAGGGATAGAGAGCAGAGTGAGGATGGTATGGGCCCCAAGAACATCAAAAGGGCTGAGGCTTTTGACGAGTGGCGTCGGTGTTTTAAGGTCTTGGCATCATGCTACACCAAGCAATGGCCTAATAGAGCTCTGGATGTCCTGAAATATACAGACATACTTGAGCAAATCTTACAAATATATCCGGATGGGGCCTGGCCGATATACAATTACGAGTTCCATAGGAAGATGGCGGGGAACCCCATTCTTATGTTTGGGATGAAGGACGGGGATCTGTGGACTAGCTTGGATACAGACAAACCAGCCCCAGGGAGGGCTGGGTTTAAAGAGGTAGAGCAGGCAAGGCGGGGGGGATTTTGCAAGAAAGGGTGGGAATGTTGGCGGTTTAATGACTGCTAGTGTGATAAAGGAACAAATTGTTCCTTTCAGCATGTCTGCCTTTATTGTGGGGGCCCCTACCCTGGGCTTGAGTGTCAGCGGAAGCGGGATGGAGGTTGGGCAGGGGTGCAGGTAGAGGCGCAATTGCTGGAAAGGACTCCCACGCCTCTGAACCTGGCCGCGCTGCGGCCATGGCTGGTGTCTTGCACAGATAGGGTTGCCGCTGGCATGCTATTGGTGGGAATCAGAGATGGGTTTAGAATTCTGATCACCAGTGATGTGGTGGGGTCGACCATGCACAGGAATCTTAAATTGACATACCAGTTTCCGGGGGTTGTCAGGGATAAGTTGGCTAAGGAGTTGGCCTTAGGGAGAATCATGGGTCCCTTCAGGGTGTCCCCGGTTCCGGGCTTGGTTGTGTCCCCTCTGGGGGTGGTGCCGAAGATGGAGCCTGGGAAGTTATGCCTAATTCAACATTTGTCCTATCCTAAGGGGCGGTCAGTAAATGACGCGATTGATCCAGAAATCAGCTCGGTGAGGTATCAGTCATTTGAAGAGGCCTTAGACCTGGTCAGAAGGGCCGGGTTTGGGGCATTGCTGGTGAAGCTGGATATCCGCCTTTTGCCTCCTTCCTATTCATCTGGAATCTTTCAGGCTGATGGGTTTTATGTCTCCCCATGGGGTGCTCCATCTCATGTGCATATTTTGAACTGTTTAGTTCATTTTTGCACTGGGCAGTAGCCTCTGCCACAGGGGGCGGTCTTATAGCCCACTACCTGGATGATTTCTTGCAGGTCGGAGGTCAGGGGTCGGGGAGTGTGCTAGTCTGATGGCTGTTATGCGTTCTTTGATGCAAGAGTTTGGGGTGCCGTTGGTGGAGGAGAAACAGAGGGTCCTTGTACGCAGCTTGTGTTTCTCTGAATCGAGATAGACACAGTCGCACGGCTATGTTGTTTGCCACAGGATAAGGTGGCTCGCTTGCTTAAGGTGGTTCAGCGGGCAGCTAACGCTTACAGAGGTCCAATCATTGCTAGGCCTTCTGAATTTTGCGTGTTGTGTAATACCCATGGGAAGGGTGTTTAACAGGTGGCTGGAGGGCCTCCTGCAAGGAGGCTCAACTCACGGCAGGAGATTCTGTATTTTGGGCGTGATGCAGGAAAACCTGGCAGTTTGGGAGGAATTACTGTTGCATTTCAATGGTGTTCTGTTGTGGAGGAAGCCAATGGTATTCAGCCAGGCCCTCCATTTGTTTACGGACGCTGCAGGGGCATCAGGTTATGGGGCCTTCTTAGAAGGAGCATGGAGTGTGGAGCCATGGCCTGCATCATGGGTGGTGGCCGGGCTGGTTCGGAATCTCACTTTGCTGGAGCTATTTCCGATAGTAGTAGCAGTGGAACTATGGGGTTCAAAGTTGCGCAATCGCAAAGTGCTCTTTTGGTTCGATAACCTCAGCGTTGTATACACCGTGAATCGGCTTTCGGCATCTTCTCCAGTCATGGTGTCCTATTTGAGGCATCTAGTATTGAGGTGCATGCAGCTCAATCTGCAGTTTGAGGAGAGGCATGTGCCAGGGGTGAATAATGTCGTGGCTGACGCACTTTCGCAATTCCAGTGGGGACAATTTTGGCACCTGGTACCGTCGGAAGATGCTGGTGGTTTGCTGTGTCTGTTCTCTCTTTGGCAGATAGCGAGTCTCTAATGGCAGTTCTTCCTTTGGTGCGGGCATCCTTAGCTCCCAAGACGTGACAGACTTACAGTAGGCATTGGAAGGAATGGGAGGAGTTCTGTCGGTCACATCAAAAGTCACCAGTGGAAGTTATGCAGGTATTAGTGGTTGACTGGCTTCTTAGCCTGCGGGCACAGGGAGTGTCTGCAGGGGTCACGTATGGGCTGGTGGCAGCCTTGACCTTCTTTAACAAGCTTCATGGTTTTAGTGACTTTGGGAGCTCATTTTTGGTGAGTAGAGCATTGAAGGGCTGGGGTAGATTAAAGCCCAAAGAGAGAGATCAGAGGCAGTCTGTTACAGCTTTGCACTTAGGCGTTTTAGTTGCGGTGCTGGGCAAAGTGTGTGTTTCGGAGTTTGAGGCAAAATTTTTAGATGTGCCATTGCTCTGGTATTCTATGGAGCATTGAGGGTAGGGGAGCTGTTGGCCCAGTCATAATTGAAAGTGGGGTTAGGGTTAATGGCACCGCACTTTTGCGTGTCAGACCAGGCCATGCTGATGTTTGTGCCTCATTCCAAAACTGATCAAAGGACGAAAGGGGCCTGGCTCTCTCTGTGTGCTCAAGGGGATGAGGCAGTGTGCCCCGTGGTGGTGCTGATGAAGAATTATATGGCCATTCGTCCAGCCATGATGGATCAGTTTTTGGTTTATCTGGATGGGTCTTCCTTGTCTAGATTTCAGTTTAGGAGGATATTGGAGAGCGCGTTGAGGGCGGTGGGGTTGGATGCACAAAAAATCACCCCTCATTCTTTTAGGACAGGTGCGGCTACCATCGTGGCTGCTTTAGGCTGGTCGGTAGCAGCAATTAAGAGGCTGGGTAGATGGTAGTCGAAGCGTTATCAGTCCTATGTGTGCCCGGCAGTTAATAGCTACAAAACACATCAAAAATACATTTAATAATAGTTACACTCATTTTAACAATGTCTGATAAAAATTATATTAAAATATAGTATTAAAAAGTTAAAAGGGCTCAAAGATATGAAGACTCAGTTGTTAGAAAAAGAAAATCAGGCAAAGGGCTTTAACATAGAGATACTTTCATATGCATGTCTAAAGAGGTATATGTATGTATATGTCTATATACTGTATGTGTAAATATGTATTTATGTGTTTGCAGTTTGCTCATACCATTGAAGTGTAGGGGAGAATACGTTAACGCGGTCACACTTAGGAACCATCTAGAAGAGTGTTCCCTGCTAAGCAATATGTACCCAGGCACCCCAGAAAACTGTATCCTGCTAACCAATAGGTACCCAGGCACCCCAGGAAAGCAGCACCTGCTAATCAATAGGCTCCCAGTCACCCTAGAAAAGTAGCTCCTGCTCATCAATATTGCACTCAATCTTCCCAGGAAAGTGGCCCCTACTTTTCAAAACATGTCCAAGCACCCTCACCTTTAGGCAAATATGCTTCTAGGAACCCTAGGAAAATGGCCCCTGCTAACCAATAGGTGCCCAGACACCATGGGAAAGGGGCCTCTGCATGCCAAAAGGTTGCACAGTCACCCCGAGAAAGTGGCCCTTGATCACCAAATAGGTGCACAGTCACCCCTGAAATTGCATTATTATAAAACATTATTTTGTAGGTTTACTGCCCCTTTAACACAGATATCTTAATGGGGAAGACTTGCATGTACAGTATGTGTTTGTGTGATACACATGAATATCATCTTACACTTAACTCATTATATACCCATGTTGCTAGCAACCCAACACCTCTAGACCCAAAAGGGTTAAACAAAACTGTGTGAGCTGCAGGGTGGGATGATATGAACATTTTCACACAGAAACACTCTCACACAGAAACACACACTCACATACACATATAGCAAAACTCATTTACCTATTAAAGAATCTTAAAACCATAGCTTTTGTTTTTACATTAAAATGCATGGTTTAAACGATGGAGGGATTTTTTTTTGTGATTACTATTTTTCCATGTTCACATATGATACCAGGATCAATATATTGATACTACAACTTAACACTAATCTAAAATAAAAAAGGCTATACAGGTAGTTTAACCCTACTGTACAGAGACTTATAATGGAATCATAGTTATTATATCTCAAGCTAATCTATACTAGATACTAATGCAGCATTGCGACCTCACCCAGTGAAAGAGGGACATATAAGTGTGTGGCAACAAACAGTACCAGAAACAAGATTAAAATCAAACTCAATTTTTTACTGCCCATTTTTTAACCATATTTTAGCAAAAGCTTATCTGTTCACGTCAGGAAAAAAATGTTTGGGTGTGGTGTATTTTACTCTAACACATTCTACAAAAAATAAATCAGCACATGAAGAGTCTATTACAAAAGAGAACTAATATAACCCTATAAATACCATATTATATATAAAAATGACAGATACTTAACCTTCAAGGCACTTCCCTGTATGCTATTAATTCCAGGTAGGTACCAGAGAGTTCCTAGTCCCAGTACAACCCAGTATTAACAACACATCAGCCCAGTATCTCCTGCACAGATCATACTCTATGAGCAAGGCTGTCTTTAACACTAATTTAATACCTTATAGTATAAGGTATTAAATTAGCATTGAAAACACCCTCCCTTGCTCATAGAGTGTGACGTGTGCAGGAGATACTGGGCTCATGTGCAGTTAAGTGTTGAAGACAGCCTTGCTCTTATAGAATGTGAACTTTCCTATGAGGAACACAGCCCAGGCAAGTGGCCTTTTCCTACCTTTATATTCCCGATAGCAACAGGGTATCAACAGGGCACTAAGGCAGCGATGGCAGGCAACAGGCATCCCTTATTTCTCCAGTTCTGCTGAGGTAGAGAAGAAGGAAATTCAGAGTCAGACAGACCAAGTCAAAACCTCAAAGATAAACAACAGCACACAATCATGAAACAAATGCAAAGTCCTAAAACAATCTAAAGTCAAATACCAAGTCAGTCCAAACCAAAGCGTTAATACAGAAGCGAAACCAGGGGAAGCTAAAATCAAACTAGTATATCCAAATAGCAAAACTGCCCGAGTATGAGGTCAGAACACTCAATAGACATCACGCTGTGAAAAGAGAGCTTAGAAAGACTGCCACAATTAAGGCCCAATTGATCTTCTATGCCTTCTTTTTTTTTGTTTAAAAGTTTTTTATTGAGGGAATTGCATATACAAAGACAGTAAACTGCTTGCTCCAGCAAACTTATGACAATAGTAAATATACAAACAGTTAACATGGACATATGAAATACATAAGAATGTATAAGGGTAAGACCCTTAACATAACTATTGAGTAGCATGTCCTAGGCGAAACATAGTTCAGATGATTAGAAATTGAGGAGCAAACCAACAAGCGCCCTCTTTTTTCCTCAGAAACACCTGAGGCCACTTTTGGACCCCAATAGAATTACTTCACAAATCAGAGGGTTGTTAAATGATACAGGCCCTTTCAAGGCCTATACCTACTCGCTCCTTCATATGGCTGTTAGGACCACGGAAGGGTCCGGGTAACAAGAAGTAAGATTGAAGGAGAAGGCAATCTGAAACAGAACAATATTGGAGATGTATATACAAGATATTATATCTGAGAAATAGGGTTGCTTTAACTGGTACCTCAATATGGCTAGGTATTAATAAGTAAAAGGATACGGTCAATCATAAGCAAATTCAATCATATAATACTGGGGAAGGAGCTAATATTTCATCCTTAGGGGACCGTATGCACCTAAATACTAGTTGAGATATTCAATACCACTTTCCTTTTTATATACATCTCATCGGGGTCACAATCTGCAAAGAACATAGGAAACATTAAGGCTAGTTGCCCCGACCCCCATAGCTTTAGAGCATCCTTCCAGCAAGTCAATCTCATACAGCAAGTATAGACCTAAGCCAATATCAATACAAAATTGCAAAGATACACAGTTTGCAGTTTTTGAAGTACATAACAATAATCATAATACATCATCCAATAGTGAAATCCGGAGAGCCATTCATACATACATGCAGGAACATACCATAACAGAAGCTCTACGGACAGGACAGAGACTACTGAACTCTGTCAAATAGTGAGTATGGAGGGTAGGTCAGTGATCCCTTACCATACAATGAAGGGGTGGGAGTATAAATGCGGAGGGAAAGTTACTCGTCTCCCACTGCATAGAGGGAGGAGGGGGGAGGGAGGAGGGGCGGAGTAATGAGTGGCAGCTAGCGGTATTGTGCTCACTAACTCTGGCCTACGCCATGGACCCTTCCATCATAGTTATAGAAAGCTATAGGTAATAATGGACATAAATACATGTAGTCCAGTGAGATCTATATGAGCATAGATATTCATAAGAATGGCTTCTTAGAAGTACTCAGGGAATTGTAAGCAAAAGATTTATATATATGAGGAGTGAATAGCTTTCTACAATGGGTGCATAGTTAAAGACAGGAACAAGTAGTAGCACAGCACAATATATAGGCATCTAAGTGTTAACTTCTGTTATCTCTAAATCTTCATAATATCCACATTCAGGAGAGTCAGTTATGTATTCTACACGCCCACTAGTATTATTATTCTGCAATATAGGTTCATTATTTTGGCGGTGGGACAGTTATGGAAAGAGTCCGAGCACTGGACTTTGTACAATAGCGCAGTAGCCACCGCCTGAAACAGTCGCATCCCCACGCCTGAAGCACACTTTCATGGGGAGCCACCTCACACTGCTAGGTCGTATTTTTTTGTAGCAGCTAAGGAGATCCGCCACAGGGGTACACCCTAGATTCATGCATCTGTCTGGGTTAAACCCAGCGGAGGCCTGACCAGTCTGCATAATAGATAGTCAAACTAATCCCTGCATCAAGTATTCTCATCCACCCTAACAAAGATGTAAATAACCTGCAGAATAACAGCAAGACTAGATAGGAAAATACACATGTTAGCAGAAATTTCATAATATAAAGATCCCAATAGTAAAGTACAGCATCTATTGAAGGCTAGGCACACAAAAATGGGAAACATAGTAACAGTGAACAATAAAATCTTAGAGGTTGCAAGCGTGTCCCAAACAAATGAGCAGTTCAGAGTGCAAGTTCATTTATCAGGCCCCAGGGCCTTCATAGCGAGCCACAACAGATATCTTCAAAATTATTATTTGGGAGCATAACAGTATATTCATAGAAAGAGTGTCCCATCTGCAGCAGATCCCACAAACACCAGCACCTCTTCAAAGCCACAGTCCCTCACCTACCCAACGCCAGTCCGGAGGCCCCGAGGGGCATGACTCCATAATGATTGTGAGAGCAGGACAGAGAAATACATTAGTGCCATGCTACTGACCGGTGGGGGAGAGCCTGGAGATGCGTGTGCAATGTAACGCTTCATGGTACCTGCCGCCCTATGTGAGCGGTTATCTTTTGTCCCCCTCCATGAGAACAGTTCACCTGTGACGGATGGGAGAGAGAGGAGCTCTGACTCAAGGCCAAGATCCACTGGCGCCAAGGGCGAGGGACGCGCCCGGTGAGTTGTAGGCACTGCGATTCTCTGCGGCTCCCATGCTTCCTTCTATGCCTTCTTAAAGGTACAGCACACTTTACTGCAGCGGGGACAGAAATTACTATCTTAGATATGTGCCTGTTATTACAAAAGTATTGATTGTAAATGACTAATCAATATAAATTTAATTATCACGTTTTAAATTTAATTTTTTTAATATCTTTATTAAAATTATTCTAGTTCTGTGTTCTCCTGTTAGCATTGAAAAAAAGGTTATTGTAAAGGGACATGAAACCCAATTTTTTTCTTTCATTATTCTGATAGAACAGGTGATTTTAAACAACTTTCCAATCTCTTTTATCTAATTTGTTTTGTACTCATGGTATCCTTTGTTGAAAGGGATACCTAGGTAGAATCAGGAGCTACCGATTGGCGGCTGCAATGCATTCAGCTAACTCCCAGTAGTGCATTACTGCTTTTTCAACAAATGACACGAAGAGAATGAAGCAAATTAGATAATAGAAGTAAATTGGAAAGTTGTTGAAAATGGTATTCTCTATCTGAATCATAAACAAAAAATATGGGTGTCATGTGACTCATGTCCCTTTAGCATTCCATAATGTAAGGTTTTTTTTTGTACACTTACGCCTAGATTTAGAGTTTTGTCGGTAACGACCCGCGTAGCTAACGCATGCTTTTTTTCCCCCCGCACCTTTTAAATACCGCTGGTATTTAGAGTTCACAGAATGGCTGCGTTAGGCTCCAAAAAGGGAGCGTAGAGCATAATTTACCGCCACTGCAACTCTCAATACCAGTGGTGCTTACGGACGCGGCCAGCTTCAAAAACGTGCTCGTGCACGATTCCCCCATAGGAAACAATGGGGCAGTTTGAGCTGAAAAAAAAACTAACACCTGCAAAAAAGCAGCGTTAAGCTCCTAACGCAGCCCCGTTGTTTCCTATGGGGAAACACTTCCTATGTCTGCACCTAATACTCTAACATGTACCCCGAATCTAAACACCCCTAACCTTACACTTATTAACCCCTAATCTGCCCCGCTATCGCTGACACCTGCATTTTATTATTAACCCCTAATCTGCTGCTCCGTACACCACCGCAACCTACGTTATCCCTATGTACCCCTAATCTGCTGCCCCTAACACCGCCGACCCCTATATTATATTTATTAACCCCTAATCTGCCGCCACCAACGTCGCCTCCACCTACCTATAATTATTAACCCCTAATCTGCCGACCGGACCTCACCGCTACTATAATAAATGTATTAACCCCTAAAGCTAAGTCTAACCCTAACACTAACACCCCCCTAAGTTTAATATAATTTAAATCTAACAAAATAAATTAACTCTTATTAAATAAACTATTCCTAATTAAATCTAAATACTTACCTGTAAAATAAATCCTAATATATCTACAATATAAATTATAATTATATTGTAGCTATTTTAGGATTAATATTTATTTTACAGGCAACTTTGTATTTATTTTAACCAGGTACAATAGCTATTAAATAGTTAATAACTATTTAATAGTTACCTAGTTAAAATAATTACAAAATTACCTGTAAAATAAATCCTAACCTAAGTTACAATTAAACCTAACACTACACTATCAATAAATTAAATACAATACCTACAAATAAATACAATTAAATAAACTAACTAAAGTACAAAAAATAAAAAAGAACTAAGTTACAAAAAATAAAAAAAATATTTACAAACATTAGAAAAATATTACAACAATTTTAAACTAATTACACCTACTCTAAGCCCCTTAATAAAATAACAAAGCCCCCCAAAATAAAAAAATGCCCTACCCTATTCTAAAATTAAAATAGAAAACTCTTTTACCTTACCAGCCCTGAAAAGGGCCTTTTGCGGGACATGCCCCAAAGAATTCAGCTCTTTTGCCTGTAAAAAAAAACATACAATACCCCCCCAACATTACAACCCACCACCCACATACCCCTAATCTAACCCAAACCCCCCTTAAATAAACCTAACACTAAGCCCCTGAAGATCTCCCTACCTTGTCTTCACCACACCGGGTCCCGATCGGTCCAGAAGAGCCTCCGAAGTCTTCATCCAAGCCCAAGCGGGGGCTGAAGAGTGACGTCCATCCTCCGGCTGAAGTCTGGATCCAAGCGGCGGCTAAAGAATTCCATCTTCGGGCAGAAGTCTTCATCCTATACGGGCAGAAGAGTCGATTCGGACCGGCAAACATCTTCATCCAAGCCGCATCTTCTAGGTTCTTCCATCAGATGACGACCGGCTCCATCTTGAAGACCTCCGGCGCGGATACATCCTCTTCTTCCGACGACTAGACGCCGAATGAAGGTTCCTTTAAGGGACGTCATCCAAGATGGCGTCCCTCGAATTCCGATTGGCTGATAGGATTCTATCAGCCAATCGGAATTAAGGTAGGAAAATTCTGATTGGCTGATGGAATCAGCCAATCAGATTCAAGTTCAATCCGATTGGCTGATCCGATCAGCCAATCAGATTGAGCTCGTATTCTATTGGCTGATCGGAACAGCAATAGAATGCAAGCTCAATCTGATTGGCTGATAGGATCAGCCAATCGGATTGAACTTGAATCTGATTGGCTGATTCCATCAGCCAATCAGAATTTTCCTACCTTAATTCCGATTGGCTGATAGAATCCTATCAGCCAATCGGAATTCGAGGGACGCTATCTTGGATGACGTCCCTTAAAGGAACCTTCATTCATCGTCTAGTAGTCGGAAGAAGAGGATGGATCCGCGCCAGAGGTCTTCAAGATCGAGCCGGTCGTCATCGGATGGAAGAACATAGAAGATGCGGCTTGGATGAAGATGTTTGCCGGTCCGGATCGACTCTTCTGCCCGGATAGGATGAAGACTTCTGCCCGAAGATGGAATTCTTTAGCTGCCGCTTGGATCCAGACTTCAGCCAGAGGATGGACGTCACTCTTCAGCCCCCGCTTGGGCTTGGATGAAGACTTCAGGGGCTCTTCTGGACCGATCGGGATCCGGTGTGGTGAAGACAAGGTAGGGAGATCTTCAGGGGCTTAGTGCTAGGTTTATTTAAGGGGGGTTTGGGTTAGATTAGGGGTATGTGGGTGGTGGGTTGTAATGTTGGGGGGGTATTGTATGTTTTTTTTTTACAGTCAAAAGAGCTGAATTCTTTGGGGCATGCCCCGCAAAAGGCTCTTTTCAGGGCTGGTAAGGTAAAATAGCTTTTCTATTTTAATTTTAGAATAGGGTAGGGCATTTTTTTTATTTGGGGGGGCTTTGTTATTTTATTAGGGGGCTTAGAGTAGGTGTAATTAGTTTAAAATTGTTGTAATATTTTTCTAATGTTTGTAAAAAAAAAATTATTTTTTGTAACTTAGTTCTTTTTTATTTTTTGTACTTTAGTTAGTTTATTTAATTGTATTTATTTGTAGGTATTGTATTTAATTAATTTATTGATAGTGTAGTGTTAGGTTTAATTATAGGTAATTGTAGGTATTTTATTTAATTAATTTAATGATAGTGTAGTAGGTTAGGATTTATTTTACAGGTAATTTTGTAATTATTTTAACTAGGTAGCTATTAAATCGTTATTAACTATTTAATAGCTATTGTACCTGGTTAAAATAAATACAAAGTTGCCTGTAAAATAAATATTAATCCTAAAATAGCTACAATATAATTATAATTTATATTGTAGCTATATTAGGGTTTATTTTACAGGTAAGTATTTAGCTTTAAATAGGAATAATTTATTTAATAAGAGTTAATTTATTTTGTTAGATTTAAATTATATTTAACTTAGGGGGGTGTTAGTGTTAGGGTTAGAATTAGCTTTAGGGGTTAAAAAATTTATTAGAGTAGCGGTGAGGTCCGGTCGGCAGATTAGGGGTTAATACTTGAAGTTAGGTGTCCGCGATGTTTGGGAGGGCAGATTAGGGGTTAATAAATATAATATAGGGGTCGGCGGTGTTAGGGGCAGCAGATTAGGGGTACATAGGGATAACGTAGCTGGCGGCGGTGTGCGGTCGGCAGATTAGGGGTTAAAAAATTTTAATAGAGTGGCGGCGATGTGGGGGGACCACGGTTTAGGGGTACATAGGTAGTTTATGGGTGTTAGTGTACTTTAGAGCACAGTAGTCAAGAACTTTATGAACCGGCGTTAGCCCAGAAAGCTCTTATCTCCTGACTTTTTGCTGCGGCTGGAGTTTTGTCGTTAGATTTCTAACTCTCACTTCAGCCACGACTCTAAATACCGGCGTTAGAAAGATCCCATTGAAAAGATAGGATACGCAATTGACATAAGGGGATCTGCGATATGGAAAAGTCGCGGCTGGAAAGTGAGCGTTAGACACTTACCTACACAACTCTAAATACCAGCGGTAGCCCAAAACCAGCGTTAGGAGCCTCTAACGCTGGTTTTGATGGCTAACGACAAACTCTAAATCTAGGCCTTAGTTTTCTGTTCACTTCCCGCTGGAAATTCATTGAACACATTTTTTATGAATGAAATTCTTTACCGAATATTGTGACAAGCCAAATGTTGGGATGATCCAAATTCAGATGAAATGAACATTGAGACAAATCAAAAACAAATCTTTCAAATGAAAAAAATGTTTTCCCAATTACTTCTTAATGTTAATAACTTAGATTATAAGAGACCTTCTTTGAACTCGTCTTTAAAAAAATTAAAAATAAAGATTTAAATTAAATATAGACAGAGACCTCTAGTTATGAAGTTGTCTACTTAGATGCATTCACCGGCCCAATACGCTCGCCTAAGCTCACCTACCATCGCCGCCGTGGACCTGAATACGTTCGCCAAAGTTATCAAAAAAGCTATCAAGAAGAGGCGCACCAAGTACGGAGCGATGAGCAGCGGACTGTTGTTAACTAACAGTCATCAATCTCGCTGCTCATCGGCATCTTCGCAGCTTTTTTGCTACCCTGTCACTAAGCACCCACACTAAACTACACTGTTTTACCCCCTAAACCGCCACCCCGGAGCCCCTCAAAACTAAATAAAGTTATTACCCCCTAAAACGCTGCTCCTGGACCCCACCGCAAGTATAATAAATGTATTAACCCCTAAACCGCCGCCCCCGGACCCCTCCGCCAGATACATCATACCTATTAACCCCTATACTGCCCCCCACTACACCGCCGATACTTACCTGTATGAAGATTTCGGCCTGGTTGGGTGAAGACAGCTCAAGGTAGGATGATCTTCAGGGGGTTAGCGTTAGGTTTTTTTAAGAGGGGTTTGGGTGGGTTAGAGTAGGGGTATGTGGGTGGTGGGTTTTAATGTTGGGGGGGGGTTGTATTTTTTTTACAGGTAAAAGAGCTGATTACTTTGGGGCAATGCCCCTCAAAAAGCCCTTTTAAGGACTGGTAAAAGAGCTGGTTACTTGGTAATTTAGAATAGGGTAGGGCATTTTTTTATTTTGGGGGGCTTTATTATTTTATTAGGGGGCTTAGATTAGGTGTAATCAGTTTAAACTTCTTGTAATTCTTTTTATTTTCTGTAATTTAGTGGGTGGGTTTTGTACTATAGTTTAGTTTTATTTAATTTAATTTTAGGTAATTGTAGGTAATTTATTTAATTTATTTAATTATAGTGTAGTGTTAGGTTTAATTGTAACTTAGGTTAGGATTTATTTTACAGGTAATTTTGTAAGTATTTTAACTAGGTAGCTATTAAATAGTTAATAACTATTGTACCTAGTTAAAATAAATACAAAGTTGCCTGTAAAATAAAAATAAATCCTAAAATTATTATTATTATTATCGGTTATTTGTAGAGCGCCAACAGATTTCGCAGCGCTAAAATAGCTACAATATAATTATCAGTTATATTGTAGCTATATTAGGGTTTATTTTACAGGTAAGTATTTAGTTTAAAATAGGATTAATTTAGTTAATACGAGTAATAATATTTCGATTTATTAAAATAATATTTAAGTTAGGGGGGTTAGGGTTAGTGTTAGACTTAGGTTTAATATATATATATAATATATATAATTTTAATATAGGTGGCGGCAGTATAGGGGGGGCAGGATAGGGGTTAATCATTTTTATATCGGTGGCAGCGGGGTCCGGGAGCGGCGGTTTAGGGGTTAAACAATTTATTTAGTTGCGGCGGGGTCCGGGATCCGCAGGCTAGGGGTTAATAAGTTTATGTAGGTGGCAGTGGTATAGAGGGAGGCATATTAGGGGTTAAAATGTATAATGTAGGTGGCGGCGGGGTCCGGGAGTGGCGGTTTAGGGGTTAACATGTTTAATATAGTTGGGGTGGGGTCCGGGAGCGGCAGTTTAGGGGGTAATAAATGTATTTAGTTGCGGCAGTGTAGGTGGGCAGATTAGGGGTGTTTAGACTCGGGGTACATGTTAGGGTGTTAGGTGCAGACATCTCCCATAGGAATCAATGGGATATCGGGCAGCAGCGAACATGAGCTTTCGCTATGGTCAGACTCCCATTGATTCCTATGGGATCTGCCGCCTCCAGGACGGCGGATTGAAATCCAGGTACGCTGGCCCGGAATAGTGGCGAGCATACCTGGTAGTAGTTTGATAACTACTAAAAGTAGTCAGATTGTGCCAAACTTGCGTTCGGAACGTCTGTAGTGACATAACCATCGATCTGTGTCGGACTGAGTCTGGCGGATCGAAGCTTACGTAACTATATTCTACTTTTGCCGGGCAGTAGGGGTTGATAACTAAGGCGAATCAGCCTTGCCACAAATACGCTACAATATTCCAGCGTATTTGCAGTTGACGGCTTGATAACTAGACCCCAGAGGCTATATTCTATAAATATAGTGAACCCTCAGTTCAAGTAATATATTAATGTATGGCCATTATTCCTAATATGTTTAAGACATTATTTTTAAAATGGCATCTATTAAAAAAGTTGTCTGATAATGTTTTTTCTCACTATTTAAATCCACCAATAGATTGACAGACCTTATAGGAAATAGAGTACTGGTTTCAAACCTGTCCTCAGACTTCACTAACAGGCCACATTTTGAGGATATTTGAACTGGAGTAGCTTCAATGCATTCATCTAGCTCCCAGTAGTGCATTACTGCTTCTTCAACAACGAATACCAAGAGAATGAAGAAAATTAGCTAATAGAAGTAAATTGGAAAGTTGTTTTAAATTGTATGTTCTATCTGAACCATGAAACAAAAAATATGGGTTTCATGTCCCTTTAATTATTGGCAATCCATAATTTAAGGTTTTTGGGGTTTTTTTGTACAGTTAGTTTTCTGTTCCCTTACTACTGGAATTTGTTATGAATGAAAAATTACTGAATATTCTAACAAGCCAAACGTTAACGTGAACATGATGAAATGAACACTGAGAAAAATCTGAAACTCATCTTTCAGATGAAAAAATGTTTTCTCATTCACGTATTATTATTAATAAATTGGATTATATGAAACCTTCTTTGGACCCGTCTTTAAAAAAAATATATATATTTATATATATAAATGAATTATAGTCAGAGGCAATGGGGCATATTTATGATTTTGCGAGCGGACATGATCCGATATAGCGGATCATGTCCGCTGCACATCGATAAATGTCAACAGTATACGCTCTCAACATTTATAATTGCACCAGCAGTTCTTGTGAATTGCTGGTGCAATGCCGCCCCCTGCAGATTTGCGGCCAATCAACCTGATCGTATTAGATCGGGTTGATTTCTGGCAATTTCTGTCCGCGGCAGAGCAGACGGACAGGTAATGGAGCAGTGGTAAATATGCCCCTATATCAAAGCCTTCTACAAATATAATGACCCTCAGTTCAAGTAATATCCCTAATAATGTTTAAGACAATGTTTTTAATATGCCATTCCTTAAAGTGAATGTCAATTTTGATGCTATAGTGCCCTGTTTTTAAAAATTCAATTAAAAACAGGGGCACTTTAATTCATCAAAATTTACATTTCACTCCTGTTGAGAAAAAAAACTTACCTTTTAATCTTCACAGCAGCTCCAGCTTCTTACGGTCATTGCAAGCCATTTCTGACGTCAGAAATGATGGATAGGTCATCCTCCAATCACGGCTTCCCCCCCGGGGGAATCAGTGTCTTATTTAACGCTGTGATTGGAGGAAGCCGGATTCCTCATTTTAGACTCAGGAAGAGGCATTATGACGGGCGGAGGAAGCTGGAGCAGCTGTCAGGAGTAAAAGGTAAGTTTTTTTTCTCAACAGTAGTGAAATGTAAATTTTGATGAATTAAAGTGCCCCTGTTTTTAATCAAATCTTAAAAAAACTGCACTTTAGCATCAAAATTGACATTCACTTTAAAAAAGTTGGCTGATTACATTTCTTCTCACTATTTAAATCCACCAATAGATTGACAGACCTTATTGGAAATAGAGTACTGGTTTTCAAACCTGTCCTCAGGCCTCCCTAGCAGGCCCTTTTTAAAGATATCTGAACAGGAGAACAGGTGAAATAACCAGATGATTAGTAAACATGGTTAACCTGCTCTCACCCAAGGTAGTCCAGAAAATCTGGCCTGAGGGCAGGGATGAAAACCAGGGAAATAGATGAAGAACAGAAGAATCTAATGCTTCTCTGAGTTGTACAGAGCAGATAGGAGAGCCATAGCATTCCCCTTACGGTAATAAATGTAACACCTTCATGAACTCTGGTATTTAATGGTGCAGGGATTGTTGTTCCTACAGTTACTGCTTATTCAGAAAGAGGCAAAATAGTATGGTCATTGTATGGATACAAAAATCTATTAGACAGTGAAGCATGCTCATTATCATACTATAGCCAGCACTGCATATATGACGTTTTAATGGTGTTTTACAAGTACAACTTGTTCCACTTCTTTTCTATTCTACAGCAACAGTTCTTTATGGTATTATTCTGCATCTATGGCTTTTTATAGTTCTCTTTTATATAGCTTATACCAGCTCAAGTAAGTCTTGATTTAAAGGTTAGTTGGTTAGTTTTGTTCCTGAGTGTTTGCCAGCTCTACTTAGTTCCATTTCTAAGACTAAAAATAATCACAAGGCAATATAGGATCTGGTGAAACTGGAGAGGCTAGCGAGGTCAGTATATAGTGGTTATAAAGACCTATTAGTGTTTTGTTTCCCATGATCTGCCTCAGCTTATCTTGTTCAATAGAATCTACCAGATCGTACCAGATTCATTTAGAGGGTCTGCTAGCTGTAGCAGCCCTATTCCAGTAACTCTTAGAAACTACTGTTACTGTCTTGCGCTGCAGCTTCAGCTTGTGCCTGTTTAGCATGATAAGCGCAACTGACTCTGGCCCAGAAAGGATGCTAGTTCCAATTAGTCCAGAATTCCTGCCAGTACTGTTTCTGATAGTTTTGCCATCTCCTGCCTGTTTTAATCCAGTTCATCAAAGTCTCCAATTTCCAAAGCTATCAGATCCAATAATGCATCTTGAATTATTGACTTAAGAGTAGAACTCACATTTTATTTTCCAGTAACCAAGTTGTCACTCACAGTTAGACATCTCACTGAATAGGTGGCTTTAAAAATAAACAAAACACTCTTGCCTTTGTGAATTCTGGGCCAATAGATGGGTCAGTATTTATGTATATGAATGTTTGTATGACTTTTACAGCTGTTGCAGGTCAAGAAATATCTGATTTAATGTGCTTCAATCAAGACTAAGAGAAACTGTATCTCACTTTATATTTCTATCTACAATCAAATCAACTTTTTTTTAATACACAAGATTAAGCCAAGTAACTCTCCATTCAAATTAGAAATAAACAGTACACAAGTAAAAACTATAGGCAACTCAATTTTCTACAATTTTTTAATATAAAAAGTTAAAATCCTACTTAAAAGTATTTTTCTTTAAACACATAGGGGGATATTTATCAAAGGTATGTCGGACCTGATCCGACAGTGAGGATCAGGTCCGACAGACCTCCCTGAATGCGGAGAGCAATACGCTCTCCGTATTCAGCATTGCACCAGCAGCTCTTGTGAGCTGCTGGTGAAATGCCGCCCCCTGCAGACTTGCGGCCAATCGTCCGCCAGCAGGGGGGTGTCAATCAACCCGATCGTACTTGATCGGATTGAATTCCGGCAATATCTGTCCACCTGCTCAGAGCAGGCAGACAGGGTTATGAAACACGGGCCCTCAAGCTCCATTCAGAGCTTGATAGATAGGCCCCATATTCTCTTCTCTATCATGAGAAAACAAAAGACTAAATAATAAAAAAAAAACACCTGCGATATTTCTCTGTGTATTACTTGCTGGGATCTTCCACTAGGAAGCACTAGATAGTAATGCTGAACTTTAATACTGGTTTAAAAAAAAATCTAATTTTGTATAACTTAATTTAAATATTTTCTGACATTTATAAAAGAGGGATGGGCTTAGTGCCATCTCTAAATCATAATTTCTGTTGTTATTGATGATAAAACATAAAGGTCATTCTACATTTTAAAAAGCGGGAGAAGAGACATAACTTGTTATAACTATTACCATGATGTGAACATTAAAGTTATATTTTGTTCATTGCTAAAGAGAGAGAAATAAGAAAAGACGCTATGTTATGCATAGATTCTTCACTCCAGTGTATTCTCTTAATTTTTCAAGATGTACAAAGAACTTACCCAGTATCAATGCTGAAAAAGGGCATGCAAGTAAGCAATCATAATCCCTAGTATACTAGTGGTAAACTAACACTGAAAAAAAAATACCCAGTCCAAAAATGGAATACAAATGTATGATACATTGTCAAAATTGTAGGTAACAATTTGGAGTTTAACCTTCTACATCTATTCTTGATTACCCTGCATAGCCTAGCACAGCAAGTACTCAATTACAATGAATCAGAATTCCCTTATGAATTGTGTGTCAGAGATAATCAATTTATATAAAACTTTTCAAATGGATTAATGGAGCATGCTATTCTTCCAGACAATAACAAATAAATGTTCTGACAGTTCACCAGATTTTGGACTAGATTACGATGGAAGGGCAAAATTGCGCTTTTGTGAGCGCGATATTTGAGAACTAGCGCAGTGAAAGGGGTAAGTCGCACAGCGATGGGCAGAAAATGTAAATATACAGTATGTGTATATACACATATTAACACATAAATATATATGTATATAAGCATATACTGTACATATATATTTACAGTGAACACACCATTCCCATAGACCACAATGTAAAGGCATAAATAAAAAAAGAGAAGCGCTCAACCTTGGATAGAACAATAGCATAATAGCTTGTTCTATGGCTATTTACCACCCAAGAAGCAGCCTCTTTTTGCTCAACATGTGCCTTATACAGAGAATAACTTTCCTGAAGCATATCAGTCTGATACTGACTTAACAGTACAGTCCAGCCCCGAAATTCCAGGCAATCCCTCTTTGAACAAGAGAAACAGCAAAACCCCAGACACTGAGCAACGAGTCCACGTCTGGATTCCCGCATCATGCTTAGGGAGACTTACCTAAGAGTCATAATATGCATAAATAAAAAGAGAGAAGCGCTCAACCTGGGAACGAACAATAGCATAATAGCTGGTTCTATGGCTAGTTACCACCCAAGAAGCAGCCTCTTTTTGCTCAATATGTGCCTTACACAGAGAAGAACTTCCCTGAAGCATATCCGTCTGATCCTGACTTAACAGTATTTTCCAGCCACAAAATAGCAGACAATCCCTCTCTAAACAAGAGAGACGGCAAAACCTCAGGTGTACAATTTGGCCTAGTGTGAGCTTTGTCAGTAAGGTTCAGCAATATCCCTCTAGGCACACTGAGAAACAAGTTCATGTCTGGATTCCTGCAGCACGCTTAGGCAGACTTCACTAAGAGTCATAATATGCATAAATAAAAAGAGAGAAGCTCTCAACCTGGGAACATACAATAGCATAATAGCTTGTTCTATGGCTAGTTACTACCCAAGAAGCAGACTCTTTTTGCTCAACCTGTGCCTTACACAGGGAAGAAGGCCAAAACGATTGTCTGGGGTTGCCATTTTCCTTGTTCAGAGGAAAATTGCCTGGTATTTCAGGGCTGGACTGACCATGTCGCAGGATCAAACTGATATACTACATGAAAGTTTTCCTGGTCAACCTGGTCATAGAACAAGCTATTGATCTGCTGTTCATTCCAGGCAGACTGCTTCTCTATCTGTTTTGCATATGTAATATGACACTGGGGATAGTCTCCCTAAGGGTGATGGGGGAAGCCAGATGTGGACTCCTTGCCCAATTGCTTAGAGGGATATAGTTGCACCTCACTGACGAGGCCCAAAGAAGGCCGAAACGATCATCTGAAGTTGCCGTTTTCCTTGTTCAGAGGAGAATTACCTGGTATTTTGGGACTGGACTGACCATGTCGGCAGGATCAGACTGATATACTACAGGAAAGTTTTCCTCTGTGAAAAGCACAATTGGGCAGAAAGAAGCTACTTCCAGGTGGCAACCGGGCCATAGTATAAGCTATTGAGCTGCTGTTCATTCCTCATTCCTCTTTCTGTTTTGCATATGTAATATGACCCTGGGGTTAGTTTCCCTAAAGGTGATGGGGAAAACCAGATGTGGACTACTTGCCCAATGTGCTTAGAGGGATATGGTTGCACCTCACTGACGAGGCCCAAAGAAAGCCGAAACGATCGTCTGGGGTTGCCGTTTTCCTTTTTCAGAGGAGAATTGTCTGGTATTTCGGGGCTGGAATAACCTTGTCGGCAGGATCAGACTGATATACTACAGGAAAGTTTTCCTCTGTAAAAAAGCACAATTGGGCAGAAAGAAGCTATTCCTAGGTGGCAACCAGGCCATAGAACAAACTATTGAGCTGCTGTTCGTTCCTGGCAGACTGCTTCTCTTTCTGTTTTGCACAATGTAAAGGCACTTTTCAGTGCCTGTTTTTTTCCTAACACCCCACACCCACCTATAAAACTGCTAAACGAAGTTTTATTTTTATCAAGTAATTTTTTATTAAGAATCACTTTTACAGCAAGTCACAGTTGAGTACAAAATGTTACTTCATTAATAATCCAGATTCTTGTTTTATGCTGTTCCAGTGACTCCCATTTTTACATTTGTAAACTTAAAAATAATTACCAACTTATTCTATAGTCCTCCCCTACCCGCATGAAAAATCCCACAACTTATTAAAATCTTCTGCCCATGCCTTGCCACTAATTTGGGTGTTGCTGAGCTTTCTCTATTGCTGATTATTGTTGCAAACTGTAACCCAACCTATGGGGTAACCTTTAAATGATTCCTCTGGTCTTGGATACTTAACTGACAATTTCTCGTTCCCCTAGGACTCAACTCTTTTAATCTGTAAGTTTATTCCAGATTCCATTCTCCCCTTAGTTCGGCATTTAGTATGTATTCTGAGTTTCGGAATGGGAATATTATTTGTTTTTTAACTTTCTGTGGCTGGTATAGAATACATTTTTCCTATTTTTCCACGAACGCCTTTACCCTTCTGTTTACATCTCCCAAGGTGTCAAATTGTTCTACTGTCATTAACTGGGTCAACAAGTTTTTGAGTTGTCTAAGTGTTGGTGGATTCTTATTTCTCCACT
Source organism: Bombina bombina (assembly GCF_027579735.1). Lineage (NCBI taxonomy): Eukaryota > Metazoa > Chordata > Amphibia > Anura > Bombinatoridae > Bombina > Bombina bombina. The sequence continues at coordinate 1,008,417,821 of NC_069501.1, read as the reverse complement.
CCTTTAAGATTAGTTATTTTGCTAATGTTATGGATGAACAGTTTTTGTTTACCTAGTTTAATGGGAGTATCTAAAAGTATAATCGCTTTGTCGTCTAGTTAAAGTGCAATAGAGCTTAGGGCGGCTATCGATTTTTCTATCATTGCCTAGAATTTGGTTAGTCGTGGGCATGTTTTAAATAAATGTAAGCAATCTGGGTTTGGGTAATGGCATTTGACACAAATGTTTCTGCCTCTTTCACCCATTTGCTGTAAATACTGGATGTTATATAAGTTTTTGTGTAGTGTTTTGGTATGCATTTCTCTTATGTCTGCCAATAAGGTAGCTTTCCTGACTTTGTCAATACTTTTCATGATTTGTTCTTAGTAGGGAATAAGTATTTTGCAAATCCTTAAAGTTACGAATGTGCCCGTCCGTATCTGATATTAGCTGGCCTACGGAATTTATACCCCTTCCACAGTGTGAAAGGCTTAGTCGTTAGACCTGCCAAAAACTCTGAGTTTCCTCCAATAGGGAGGAATTTTGTATATGTGTGAGAGAACCCCATCCATCCGCAGAGCCTTCTCCATGCTTTAAGTGACTCTACGAAAAGGAGGGATCCTCATGCTACTGTGTTCACTTTATGTTTTTCCATGTGAGGCAGCATTGCCAGAGACCATGGTTTCGCCATGTCTCCCTCAATCTCTACATGAGTGAAATTAGTATTATTACTCAACCAATCCAACACGTTTTTGCAAGACGTCACCCAGTTATATAATTCTAAATTTGGTAATCTGAAGCCCCCGGTTGGTATAGAACATAAGTCAGCTTCCCTACATTTAGTCTGTGTTTTTTCCCTGACCAAATAAAATTTGTAAATTGTGTATTAAGGTATTTCAGATCTATTTCAGATCTTTTTTTATATAATAGCATGGGTAGCATTTAAAGGGCGTACAGGATCTTGGGGAATAAAATCATTTTTATTAAGCTTATCCTACCCGATATAGATATTGGCAGCGTCTTCCAGTTTTAAAGATCATCCACTATTTTAGATATAATCAGGCTATAGTTAAGAGAGTACCATTTGGACGGGTCTTTCGATAGAATTATGCCCAAATATTTGATATTGTCTTTTAGTATTTTAAAATTATATCCTAGGGACTCCTCTGGGGAGAGCCATAGGCCTCTAGTTATCAAGCCGTCAACCACAAATACGCTGCGGAATTCCAGCGTATTTGAGGTTGACGGCTTGATAACTAGAGGGCGAGGCTGATTCACCTAAGTTATCAAGCCCTACACACCAGCTAACAACCACTACCAGGTACGCTCGCCACTATTCCGGGCCAGCGTACCTGGATTTCAATCCGCCGCCCTGGAGGTGGTGGATCCCATAGGAATCAATGGGAGTCTGACCATAGCGAAAGCTTATGTTCGCTGCTGCCCTATATCCCATTGATTTCTATGGGAAATGTCTACACCTTACACCCTAACATGTACCCCGAGTCTAAACACCCCTAATCTGCCCCCCTACCCTGCCACAACTAAATAAATGTATTACCCCCTAAACTGCCGCTCCCGGAGCCCACCACAACTATAATAAATATGTTAACCCCTAAACCGCCGATCCCGGACCCCGCCGCAACTATAATAAATATGTTAACCCCTAAACCGCCGCCCCCAGACCCCGCCGCAACTATAATAAATATGTTAACCCCTAAACCGCCGCTCCCGGACCCTGCCGCCACCTACATAATACCAATTAACCCCTATCCTGCCCCCCTATACCGCCGCCACCTATAATACATTTATTAACCCCTATCCTGCCCCCCCTATACCACCACCACCTATAATAAATTTATTAACCCCTATCCTCTCCCCCCTACACCGCCGCCAGTATAATAAAATTATTAACCCCTAAACCTAAGTCTAACACTAACCCTAACACCCCCCTAACTTAAATATTAATTAAATAAATATAAATAATAGTACTCTTATTAAATAAATTAATCCTATTTAAAACTAAATACTTACCTATAAAATAAACCCTAATATAGCTACTATATAACTAATAATTACATTGTAGCTATTTTAGGATGCATTTTTATTTTACAGGCCACTTTGTATTTATTTTAACTAGGTACAATAGCTATTAAATAGTTATTAACTATTTAATAGCTACCTAGTTAAAAGAAATACAAAATTACCTGTAAAATAAATCCTAACCTAAGTTACAATTTCACCTAACACTACACTATCAATAAATTAATTAAATAAATTAACTACAATTACCTACAATTAAATAAACTAAACTAAATTACAAAAAAACAAACACTAAATTACAGAAAATAAAAAAATATTACAAGAATTTTAAGCTAATTACACCTAATCTAAGCCTATTGAACTTCACACCTAATCTAAGTTCTATTGAACTTCAATCTGATTGGCTGATAGCATCAGCCAATCAGATTTTTCCTACCTTAATTCCGATTGGCTGATAGAATCCTATCAGCCAATCGGAATTCGAGGGACGCCATCTTGGATGACGTCACTTAAAGGAACCTTCATTCGTCGGGTAGTCATCGGTGAAGAAGGATGTTCCGCGCCGGAGGTCTTGAAGATGGAACTGCTCCTCGTCGGATGGATGAAGATAGAAGATGCCGCTTGGATGAAGATGTCTGCCGGTCCAGATGTCCTCTTCTGCCCGGATAGGACGAAGACTTCTGCTGGTCTGGATGTCCTCTTCTGCCCCATCGGATGAAGACTTCGGCTCGGCTGGGTAAAGACGACTCAAGGTAGGGAGATCTTCAGGGGGTTAGTGTTAGGTTTTTTTAAGGGGGGTTTGGGTGGGTTAGAGCAGTGATTTTCAACTTTTTTTTGCCGTGGCACACTTTTTTACATTAAAAAATCCTGTGGCACATCACCATCCCAAAATTTTACAAAATACATACATGACATATTGACATTCATTCAGAAACAATCATAATGATTGTCTACGAATGAATGTCAATATGTCATGGTTGTATATGATGCCTGATGAGCCTGTCACATACCTCCCAATATTTAAAAATTTGAAAGAGGGACACCCCCGCTGGCTGGAACTGTTCTGGAGGAGGAGCAAAGCTGCGCCAGCATGCATGGGGGATTGAAGTGCTGCAGCGTGAAGAGCCGGCACTAGACACATGTTATGGTGGGTGGGGGTTCCTTCCAAGTGTGAACACGGGTCGGGGAAGTGAGCTGCCACTGCGCTGTTACCCAAAGTCATCATCTCACTCAAAATAAAAAATGGCCCAGAATAAAAAACAAGTAAAATTTTAAAAATATGTCACACTGTTGTCAGTCTGCCACAGCACACCTGAGGATCTCTCATGGCACACTAGTGTGCCATGGCAAACTGGTTGAAAAACACTGGGTTAGAGTAGGGGTATGTGGGTGGTGGGTTTTAATGTTGGGGGGTTGTATTTTTTTTTACAGGCAAAAGAGCTGATTACTTTGGGGCATGCCTCGAAAAAAGCCCTTTTAATGGCTGGTAAAAGAGCTGATTACTTTTTAATGTAGAATAGGGTAGGGACTTTTATTATTATTTTTTTTTTTATTTTATTAGGGGGCTTAGATTAGGTGTAATTAGTTTAAAATTCTTGTTATATTTTTTTATTTTCTGTAATTTAGTGGGTTTTTTTTGTAATTTAGTTTAGTTTATTTAATTGTATTTAATTGTAGGTAATTGTAGTTAATTTAATTAATTAATTTAATGATAGTGTAGTGTTAGGTGTAATTGTAACTTAGGTTAGGATTTATTTTACAGGTAATGTTGTACTTATTTTAGCTAGGTAGTTATTAAATAGTTAATAACTATTTAATAGCTATTGTACCTAGTTAAAATAAATACAAAGTTACCTGTAAAATAAATATAAATCCTAAAATAGCTACAATGTAATTATTAATTGTCTCTGAGATTGTTGCCATGTCTATAAAATTGGGCCGTAGATACATTTATGGCTTTCTGAGCATTTTGGTGGATAAATATATATCTCTGTGGTTTGGACTTTTGACTTGTTTCAATAGGAGGTCTTCCTTTTGTTTGTGTTTCTTTTTAATCCCTGATGCATATGCAGTGACTACCCCTCTTACCAGAGCCTTTGCGTTTTCCCAAAAAATAAATGGTGTTGCAGTGTGAACCTTGTTTATGTCTGCAAAATGCAACCATTCTCCCTTTAGGTAGTTTAGTAAATTAGGGTCTCTGTATAGGTAGTATGGTAATTTCCACCCCTCTCTTTTAGGTTGGTTAGGTCCTATTGACAGAGACGTTGAAATCGGTGCATGGTCTGATTTTGGTATCTGTTATCTTGGGGCACAGGGGTTGTTGTTATCAGAAAAAAATCTATCCTCGACGGTGGTTGTTTGGAGGGTGATATACACGTAAAGTCTTTGTCTGTCAGGTTAAGTGCCCTTCTAAATTTGTTTAACATCCTGGTTTCTCTCTTACAGTATTTGACTAGTGGAGTTTGGGGTCGAGGGAAATCTGGGTTTGGGAACCTATTTGCCGGTACCTGTGGGGCTATATTAAAGTCACCTACTATGATTAACTGTCTTCCTGTATGTGGTAGAAGTTTCTTTTGTAGTGTTTGCTAAAATTCAGGTTTGTTATAGGGACTATACACTCCACATAGAGTGAATTAAGTGTGTTCGATTGTGACGTTAAGTATAATGAACCTCCCCTCTGCGTCTATGTCCCTATGTGTTATCTTATATGCAAGCTGTTTTCTAAACAAGATAGCCATTCCTCTTGTTCTATTTGTTTCGTAAGGTGTGTAGGTCACCTTTGCTACCCAGCTCTGTTTCAGCTTACTATGTTCCACTTGGGTGAGGTGTGTTTCTTCCAAAACTGCTATATCTGCTCTCTGTTGCCTAAGGTGTCTAAGAATTGCCTTTCTTTTTTATGGGAGACGTAATGCCTCCCACATTCCATGCGATTATCTTGATCTGTTGTAGTGACATTGTTTCGTGAGTGATGGGTATAGTGTGTTGATCCAACTTGTGTGTGTACTAAATCCTGGAAACACCCTTTTTTGTATTTTTGAGGAACCTGTTAACTTTGTGTTGTACCTTCAAGGTTTTTGCGAGAGAGTCCAAGGAGAGAAATGGCGTTGAAATCGAGCTGGGTGTGGAGAACACAAAATAAACAAGGTGAACAATATATTTGTACAAGCTGCAATACTGTTTTTACCCCTTCCTTCTCTACTCCTTTGGCTTTCTTTCAATCTTGGAACTGATTCCCTTTCACCAATGAAACACTATTGCTAACAAAAACAATTCTCTAACAATAACTTTCCTACAATCAGACTAAACAAATCAGCCCCACCCTTCCCCTCAAAATGTATATCTAAAAGTATTATACTTAGTGAAGCAGTCTGTTCTTTTTTTTTTAAAAAAAAACAGTCATTGTGTGGCAACCTTGTTCTTCTTGGGACCCACACCAGTCCCCATCTTTTCTTCTGTTCTGCTGACTTGTACGTCATGTTGCGTTGTCAGGATGCTGCATTTCTTCTGGATGCTGATTTTCGCTTCTTTCCTGTTGCTGGAGGTATTTCTGTAACTGGCAAGGAGAGTCAAAGAATCTCGGGCCTTGTGGAGTCTGCAGACACATTTTTGCGTTGTATAGTAGTGCCACTGTCATCCCCTTGTCCATAAGTTGCCTGCAATAAGGTGAAAATTCTCTTCTTCTCCTGGTGACCTCTGCCGAGTAGTCTTGAAACAAGTGTATTTTTTTGGAACAAGTATGTCAGTCTGAGACTGACAATGATGTACACATATATAGCACTCACATTTCTTAAGGTCTATTGGATGGATTAGTTTAGCAAAGAGTTGAAAGGAGGAGGGAACCTCAAATTAAAATATAACCTTTATTAGGATTATTAAAATAGTTCACATACACACAAAAAAGCTTAAAAAACACAGGAGAAGGAGGATGATATGTATATCAATGCACTGAACAGTCAGTTCCGCTTCAATATCGATACATAGGGGCCTATTTATTAAAGGTCTTGCGGAACTGATCCGACAGTGCGGATCTGGTCCTCAAGACCTCGCTGAATGCGGAGAGCAATACGCTCTCCGCATTTAACATTGCTAGCAGCTCACAAGTGCAACGCCGCCCCCTGCTGACTCGCGGCCAAGCAGGGAGGTGTCAATCAACCCGATCGTACTCGATCGGGTTGATTTCCGGCGATTCCTGTCCGCCTCATTAGAGCAGGTGGACAGGGTTATGGAGCAGTGGTCTTTAGATCGCTTCTCCATAACTTGTGTTTCTGGCGAGTCTTAAGACTCGCCAGAAACACGGGCCCACAAGCTCCGTTCGGAGCTTGATAAATGGGCCCCATAGTATCTATAATAATCTCCCAGTATACAAAGCAAACTACTGTGGAATAACAGTAGCTAACCTAACAGGAGCTCTTCTAAACTACTAAGTCCAATATTAACCCAATAGACACAGCCAACTTTGACTATACTGTTATCCTTAAATATATGATACATTCAATTGCATTAAAGATCTTAATCCACCCTTTCTGAACCTCCCAGGTCCCACTTACCTGTACCTATAATATATGTTATATACCCTAGCTATGGATTTACACCGACACCCTAGGTTAGAGTAATGTTATTATTTATATTATATATACTATGACTGTTCAGTGCATTGATATACATATAATCCTCCTTCTCCTGTGTTTTTTAAGCTTTTTTGTGTGTATGTGAACTATTTTAATAATCCTAATAAAGGTTATATTTTAATTTGAGGTTTCCTCCTCCTTTCATCTATTTGCTAAACTAATCCATCCAATAGACCTTAAGAAATGTGAGTTCTACATATGTGTACATCATTGTCAGTCTCAGACTGACATACTTGTTCCGTATATATACAGTACACAGCACCCCAGCTCATAGTATACAATAATATATTGTGTCTAATATTTTTAGACTAACAATAAGTGACTAAGATAAGCATTTCTTAACCCTTTCATATCAGTAGTGCCATTAGTACCCCTTTTTTTCAGGTGTATTTTTTGCCTTCATATTGTAGTGATCCAGTTTGTCTGTATGATCTTAACAGTTGTATTTTATCTTTAAAACTTTGATATTTGATCATGACTTGCCTTGATGGTGTCTCACCCTCCTTTTGTTCTCTCGTTCTTCCCACTCTGTGCGCCCTCTCAGCTACACAAGGTATGCTGATTTCAGGTAGTTTTAGCAGTTGCGGTAGTATGTTTTCTGCTAAATGGATTAGATCGACACTAGGGACAGTTTCTGGGAAACCCACAATGTGCAGCTTGTTCCTCCTCAATCTGTTTTCCAGATTGTCCAGTTTTGCCATTAGTGCTGTGTTTTGCTTTTGTAAAAGCGTGACATTCGTGGCAGTTTCTCGCTGTCGAATTTCATTGTTAGAGATTCTTTGTTCAGCATGTGTTAGTCGTGTAGAGAAATGTTTGAGCTCTGAAAAAAGTGGGTCCATCCCACTCTGGACTGGAGCTGCTCAATTTTTCGAAGGAATAACACTGACGATTGAGCTACTATGGGATGTGTGTCTTTTAGTTCATTCCCCTCTGTCTCCTCAGCCGTGCAGTGTTCAGCATGTATTTCCGCCTGTTAGCTTGCTTTTCTTTCTGCGTGTTTGTTCTTGGAAGTCATGGTTTCCGTTTTCTTTTGGATGCTACTGTAATATTTGTGCATACAGCGTGTGAAGTGTAGACCTTATTTAAAAAAACAGGGTTCTGCAAGGCAGTTTAATTGCTGCTTTTTAATGTCCCAGTGTTCAATCCTATCAAGGTGGCAAAGCTGTGTAGGATCACTCAGCAGAGGTATCTTCTCCTAGTAGTGTGTGAGTCGCCACACAACTATGTGAATTTTTTGAGTCTTTGTTTCTTTATTATATCATATGTGGGCAGGCCAGGGTATTGTGAGGGGGTAGGTCATGGGGCCCTACTCCTCATTCCTTTGATGCATTGCCATCTGTGAATAAGAGCTGAAATGAACATGTAAACAGATGGGGAGGCAATTTACCAATTACACTTTAGATTTATGTTTCTTGATCTGTCATTATGCTTTTCCACCACAGGCTGTGGGCAGTTTAGGAGTCTCAATTTCCCAAAATTGTGTGTGGTGTGGTTTCAAATAGAGACTGATATGCCCCAATCTCCTGTCCCCAGTCCCCTCTACTGAAGTATGACAATGCTGTTAAGTCCCTTACGGCTAGATTTGGAGTTTGGCGGTAAAAGGGCTGTTAACGCTCCGCGGGTTTTTTTCTGGCCGCACCATAAATTTAACTCTGGTATCGAGAGTTCAAACAAATGCTGCGTTAGGCTCCTAAAAAGGAGCGTAGAGCATTTTTACCGCAAATACAACTCTCGATACCAGAGTTGCTTACGGACGCGGCCGGCCTCAAAAACGTGCTCGTGCACGATTCTCCCATAGGAAACAATGGGGCTGTTTGAGCTGAAAAAAAACCTAACACCTGCAAAAAAGCAGCGTTCAGCTCCTAACGCAGCCCCATTGTTTCCTATGGGGAAACACTTCCTACGTCTGCACCTAACACTCTAACATGTACCCCGAGTCTAAACACCCCTAGCCTTACACTTATTAACCCCTAATCTGCCGCCCCCGCTATCGCTGACCCCTGCATTACACTTTTAACCCCTAATCTGCCGCTCCGTAAACCGCCGCCACCTACGTTATCCCTATGTACCCCTAATCTGCTGCCCTAACATCGCCGACCCCTATGTTATATTTATTAACCCCTAATCTGCCCCCCACAACGTCGCCGACACCTACCTACACTTATTAACCCCTAATCTGCCGACCGGACCTGAGCGCTACTATAATAAAGTTATTAACCCCTAATCCGCCTCACTAACCCTATCATAAATAGTATTAACCCCTAATCTGCCCTTCCTAACATCGCCGACACCTACCTTCAATTATTAACCCCTAATCTGCCGACCGGAGCTCACCGCTATTCTAATAAATGTATTAACCCCTAAAGCTAAGTCTAACCCTAACACTAACACCCCCCTAAGTTAAATATAATTTTATCTAACGAAATAAATTAACTCTTATTAAATAAATTATTCCTATTTAAAGCTAAATACTTACCTGTAAAATAAATCCTAATATAGCTACAATATAAATTACATTTATATTATAGCTATTTTAGGATTAATATTTATTTTACAGGTAACTTTGTATTTATTTTAACCAGGTACAATAGCTATTAAATAGTTAAGAACTATTTAATAGTTACCTAGTTAAAATAATTACAAATTTACCTGTAAAATAAATCCTAACCTAAGTTATAATTAAACCTAACACTACCCTATCAATAAAATAATTAAATAAACTACCTACAATTACCTACAATTAACCTAACACTACACTATCAATAAATTAATTAAACACAATTGCTACAAATAAATACAATTAAATAAACTATCTAAAGTACAAAAAATAAAAAAGAACTAAGTTACAGAAAATAAAAAAATATTTACAAACATAAGAAAAATATTACAACAATTTTAAACTAATTACACCTACTCTAAGCCCCCTAATAAAATAACAAAGACCCCCAAAATAAAAAATTCCCTACCCTATTCTAAAATACAAAAATTACAAGCTCTTTTACCTTACCAGCCCTGAACAGGGCCCTTTGCGGGGCATGCCCCAAGAATTTCAGCTCTTTTGCCTGTAAAAAAAAACATACAATACCCCCCCCCCAACATTACAACCCACCACCCACATACCCCTAATCTAACCCAAACCCCCCTTAAATAAACCTAACACTAAGCCCCTGATGATCTTCCTACCTTGTCTTCACCATGCCAGGTTCACCGATCCGTCCTGGCTCCAAGATCTTCATCCAACCCAAGCGGGGGTTGGCGATCCATAATCCGGTGCTCCAAAGTCTTCCTCCTATCCGGCAAGAAGAGGACATCCGGACCGGCAAACATCTTCTCCAAGCGGCATCTTCTATGTTCTTCCATCCGATGACGACCGGCTCCATCTTGAAGACCTCCAGCGCGGATCCATCCTCTTCTTCCGACGACTAGACGACGAATGACGGTTCCTTTAAGGGACGTCATCCAAGATGGCGTCCCTCGAATTCCGATTGGCTGATAGGATTCTATCAGCCAATCGGAATTAAGGTAGGAATTTTCTGATTGGCTGATGGAATCAGCCAATCAGAATCAAGTTCAATCCGATTGGCTGATCCAATCAGCCAATCAGATTGAGCTCGCATTGTATTGGCTGATCGGAACAGCCAATAGAATGCGAGCTCAATCTGATTGGCTGATTGGATCAGCCAATCGGATTGAACTTGATTCTGATTGGCTGATTCCATCAGCCAATCAGAAAATTCCTACCTTAATTCCGATTGGCTGATAGAATCCTATCAGCCAATCGGAATTCGAGGGACGCCATCTTGGATGACGTCCCTTAAAGGAACCGTCATTCGTCGTCTAGTCGTCGGAAGAAGAGGATGGATCCGCGCTGGAGGTCTTCAAGATGGAGCCGGTCGTCATCGGATGGAAGAACATAGAAGATGCCGCTTGGAGAAGATGTTTGCCGGTCCGGATGTCCTCTTCTTGCCGGATAGGAGGAAGACTTTGGAGCACCGGATTATGGATCGCCAACCCCCGCTTGGGTTGGATGAAGATCTTGGAGCCAGGACGGATCGGTGAACCTGGCATGGTGAAGACAAGGTAGGAAGATCATCAGGGGCTTAGTGTTAGGTTTATTTAAGGGGGGTTTGGGTTAGATTAGGGGTATGTGGGTGGTGGGTTGTAATGTTGGGGGGGGGGGTATTGTATGTTTTCTTTTACAGGCAAAAGAGCTGAACTTCTTGGGGCATGCCCCGCAAAGGGCCCTGTTCAGGGCTGGTAAGGTAAAAGAGCTTGTAACTTTTTAAATTTAGAATAGGGTAGGGAATTTTTTATTTTGGGGGTCTTTGTTATTTTATTAGGGGGCTTAGAGTAGGTGTAATTAGTTTAAAATTGTTGTAATATTTTTCTTATGTTTGTAAATATTTTTTTATTTTCTGTAACTTAGTTCTTTTTTATTTTTTGTACTTTAGATAGTTTATTTAATTGTATTTATTTGTAGCAATTGTGTTTAATTAATTTATTGATAGTGTAGTGTTAGGTTAATTGTAGGTAATTGTAGGTAGTTTATTTAATTATTTTATTGATAGGGTAGTGTTAGGTTTAATTATATCTTAGGTTAGGATTTATTTTACAGGTAAATTTGTAATTATTTTAACTAGGTAACTATTAAATAGTTCTTAACTATTTAATAGCTATTGTACCTGGTTAAAATAAATACAAAGTTACCTGTAAAATAAATATTAATCCTAAAATAGCTATAATATAAATGTAATTTATATTGTAGCTATATTAGGATTTATTTTACAGGTAAGTATTTAGCTTTAAATAGGAATAATTTATTTAATAAGAGTTAATTTATTTCGTTAGATAAAAATTATATTTAACTTAGGGGGGTGTTAGTGTTAGGGTTAGACTTAGCTTTAGGGGTTAATACATTTATTAGAATAGCGGTGAGCTCCGGTCGGCAGATTAGGGGTTAATAATTGAAGGTAGGTGTCGGCGATGTTAGGGAGGGCAGATTAGGGGTTAATACTATTTATGATAGGGTTAGTGAGGCGGATTAGGGGTTAATAACTTTATTATAGTAGCGCTCAGGTCCGCTCGGCAGATTAGGGGTTAATAAGTGTAGGTAGGTGTCGGCGACGTTGTGGGGGGCAGATTAGGGGTTAATAAATATAACATAGGGGTCGGCGATGTTAGGGGCAGAAGATTAGGGGTACATAGGGATAACGTAGGTGGCGGCGATTTGCGGTCGGAATATTAGGGGTTAATTATTTTAAGTAGCTTGCGGCGACGTTGTGTGGGGCAAGTTAGGGGTTAATAAATATAATATAGGGGTCGGCGGGGTTAGGGGCAGCAGATTAGGGGTACATAAGTATAACGTAGGTGGCGGTCGGCAGATTAGGGGTTAAAAATTTTAATCGAGTGGCGGCGATGTGGGGGGACCTCGGTTTAGGGGTACATAGGTAGTTTATGGGTGTTAGTGTAGTTTAGGGTACAGTAGTTAAGAGCTTTATGAACCGGCGTTAGCCAGAAAGCTCTTAACTCCTGCTTTTTTCAGGCGGCTGGAATCTTGTCGTTAGAGCTCTAACGCTCACTGCAGAAACGACTCTAAATACCAGCGTTAGAAAGATCCCATTGAAAAGATAGGCTACGCAAATGGCGTAGGGGGATCTGCGGTATGGAAAAGTCGCGGCTGTAAAGTGAGCGTTAGACCCTTTAATCACTGACTCCAAATACCAGCGGGCGGCCAAAACCAGCGTTAGGAGCCTCTAACGCTGGTTTTGACGGCTACCGCCGAACTCTAAATCTAGGCCTTAGTGTGTATTGTGTGCTGTAACGTTTACTCAGTTCCCACACCGTTATATGCTGATTTCTTGGGCTTATATGTGTAAAGTTATGGATTGTGGCGTTGTCTGTCGCCTTTACTCACAAGCTCCGTTTGAGGTATTTAGTGCTTAGTCCCCCTCCTTCACATATTGTGGCTGCCTCTGAATTTCCTACATTATGAGAACTTTCGTGGTCTGCGCTATTTACAGAGGAGGTGATCCGTTTTTGCTTGCCCTTTCTCCAGGCAAGATGGCGCCGGCACAATTGTGCTTCTTTTCAATTTTTCTGTCCGGGTGCTGGGGTGCAGATGGGGTTCCCACACGCTTCTCTCACCGGCACAAACTGAGCCTCAGTTGTTAGGGTCTATGTGGCTGTAAAAGGCTGGTGTGTGGGAGCAGTTGCAATGACTATTTGGTACTTTTTTGTCGTTTTTATGCTGAGCTCACTTTCCCTGCTGCTTCTCGGCTGCTTTGCCTCCTGGAAGTTCCCCTTAATGCAGTTTATAATTTAAAAAAATAAAGATGCTATTTTCTTATTTTATTTAAACACAACCTCTTACTAAAGTTTGGGGGCACATTTTGAAAACTAACCAGATGTCTCACCTCTGGTTAATTTTTGTAGCGTTAGTTGCTACCGGGAGCCCAAGGTAGCAATAACCAGCCACTTGAAATGACTGGTTATTTATTGTGCGGCCACAAATGGATGAATTTGTTCATTTGTGGGTGTGTAATAAATTAGTGCTTAACTTGTAATCTATAACCCTTTATTTTTTTTAACTATTTCAATTCCATACCTTGGGCTTAATGAGCTTTTTTGATTTCCAAGTTTGGCTTTTATGAGTACAGTTTAAGTTCCTACACTTGTACATTAGGAATCTGCTAAAACATCGTAAAGCAGAATCACTATTTTTTCCAGGGAATTAATAGTAAAAATGTTGTGCATGCTTAAAGTAAAAAAAAATATACATTCTTTGTATAATTAGAATGTATTCACCATACAAATGTAAAAAATCGATTCTAACACATCCTTATTGAGAAATAGATGGCAAAACATATTAAATTACAACGTACATGTTGCAAATATGTTCAAATAGTAAATATTTTTGATAAATCACTGAAAAATCCTAAAAAATACTTTATTTTAAAATAAGTAAACTATCAGCAAGATTTAGAGTTTTGTCAGTAACGACCCGCGTAGCTAACGCTGGCTTTTCTCCACCTTTTAAATACTGCTGGTATTTAGAGTTCACAGAAGGGCTGCGTTAGGCTCCAAAAAGGGAGGGTATAGCATATTTACCGCCACTGCAACCCTCAATACCAGCGGGGCCGTTTGAGCTGAAACACCTGCAAAAAAGCAGCGTTCAGCTCCTAACGCAGCCCCATTGTTTCCTATGGGGAAACACTTCCTATGTCTGTACCTAACACCCTTACATGAACCACTAGTCTAAACAACCCTAACCTTACACTTATTAACCCCTAATCTGCCGCCCCCGTTATCGCTGACCCCTGCATATTATTATTAACCCCTAATCTGCCGCTCCGTACACCGCCGCAACCTACATTATCCCTATGTACACCTAATCTGCTGCCCCTAACACCGCCGACCCCTATATTATATTTATTAACCCCTAATCTGCCGCCCCCAACGTCACCTCCGGCACTTATTAACCCCTAATCTGCCGACCGGACCTCACCGCTACTATAATAAAGTTATTAACCCCTAATCCGCCTCACTCCCGCCTCAATAACCCTATAATAAATAGTATTAACCCCTAATCTGCCCTCCCTAACATCACCAACACCTAACCAAGTATTAACCCCTAATCTGCTGACCGGACCTCACCGCTACTCTAATAAATTTATTAACCCCCTAAAGCTAAGTCTAACCCTAACTAACACTAACTAACACTAACTAACACCCCCTAAGTTAAATATAATTTAAATCTAACGAAATAAATTAACTCTTATTAAATAAATTAATCCTATTTAAAGCTAAATACTTACCTGTAAAATAAACCCTAATATAGCTACAATATAAATAATAATTATATTGTAGCTATTTTAGGATTAATATTTATTTTACAGGCAACTTTGTATTTATTTTAATTAGGTACAATAGCTCTTAAATAGTTAAGAACTATTTAATAGTTACCTAGTTAAAATAATTACAAAATTACCTGTAAAATAAATCCTAACCTAAGTTACAATTAAACCTAACAATACACTATCAATAAATTAATTAAATAAATTACCTACAATTATCTACAATTAAACCTAACACTACACTATCAATAAATTAATTAAATACAAATAAATACACTAACTAAAGTACAAAAAATAAAAAAAGAACTAATTTACAAAAAATAAAAAAATATTTACAAACATTATAAAAATATTACCACAATTTTAAGCTAATTACACCTACTCTAAGCCCCCTAATAAAATAACAATCAGCCAATAGAATGCGAGCTCAATCTGATTGGATCAGCCAATCGGATTGAACTTGAATCTGATTGGCTGATTCCATCAGCCAATCAGAATTTTCCTACCTTAATTCCGATTGGCTGATAGAATCCTATCAGCCAATCAGAATTCGAGGGACGCCATCTTGGATGACGTCCCTTAAAGGAACCTTCATTCTGTGTTAGGACGTCGGAAGAAGAGGATGGATCCGCGCCGGCGGTCTGGAAGATGGAGCCGCTCGTCGTCGGATGGAAGAAGATAGAAGATGCCGCTTTGATGAAGATGTCTACCGGTCCGGATCTCCTCTTCTGCCCGGATAGGATGAAGACTTCTGCCGCTCCGGATGTCTTCTTTTGGTCCATCGGTGCCCGGTTGAGTGAAGATGACTCAAGGTAGGGAGATCTTCAGGGGCTTAGTGTTAGGTTTATTTAAGGGGGGTTTGGGTTAGATTAGGGGTATGTGGGTGGTGGGTTGTAAATGTTGGGGGGGTATTGTATGTTTTTTTTACAGGCAAAAGAGCAGAATTCTTTGGGGCATGCCCCGCAAAAGGCCCTTTTAAGGGCTGGTAAGGTAAAAGAGCTTTTCTATTTTTATTTTAGAATATGGTAGGGCATTTTTTTATTTTGGGGGGCTTTGTTATTTTATTAGGGGGCTTAGAGTAGGTGTAATTAGCTTAAAATTGTTGTAATCTTTTTCTAATGTTTGTAAATTATTTTTTTTATTTTTTGTAACTTAGTTCTTTTTTTATTTTTTTGTACTTTAGTTAGTTTATGTAATTGTATTTATTTGTAGGTATTTGTATGTAATTAATTTATTGATAGTGTAGTGTTAGGTTTAATTGTAGATAATTGTATTTATTTTATTTAATTAATTTATTGCTAGTGTAGTGTTAGGTTTTATTGTAACTTAGGTAATGATTTATTTTACAGGTAATTTTGTAATTATTTTAACTAGGTAGCTATTAAATAGTTATTAACTATTTAATAGCTATTGTACCTGGTTAAAATAAATACAAAGTTACCTGTAAAATAAATATAAATCCTAAAATAGCTACAATATAATTATAATTTATATTGTAGCTATATTAGGGTTTATTTTACAGGTAAGTATTTAGCTTTAAATAGGAATAATTTATTTAATAAGAGTTAATTTATTTAGTTAGATAAAAATTATATTTAATTTAGGGGGGTGTTAGTGTTAGGGTTAGACTTAGCTTTAGGGGTTAATACATTTTTTAGAGTAGCTGTGGGGTCCGGTCGGCAGATTAGTGGTTAATACTTGAAGTTAGGTGTCTGCGATGTTAGGGAGGGCATATTAGGGGTTAATACTATTTATTATAGGGTTATTGAGGCGGGAGTGAGGCGGATTAGGGGTTAATAACTTTATTATAGTAGCGGTGTGGTCCGGTCGGCAGATTAGGGGTTAATAAGTGCAGGTAGGTGGCGGCGACGTTGTGGACGGCAGATTAGGGGTTAATAAATATAATATAGGGGTCGGCGGTGTTAGGGGCAGCAGATTAGGGGTACATAGGGATAATGTAGGTTGCGGCGGTGTGCGGTCGGCAGATTAGGGGTTAAAAAATTTAATAGAGTAGCGGCGATGTGGGGGGGCCTCGGTTTAGTGGTACATAGGTAGTTTATGGGTGTTAGTGTACTTTAGAGCACAGTAGTTAAGAGCTTCATGAACTGGCGTTAGCCCAGAAAGCTCTTAACTATTGGCTTTTCTCTGCGGCTGGAGTTTTGTCGTTAGAGTTCTAACGCTCACTTCAGCCAAGGCTCTAAATACCGGCGTTAGAAAGATCCCATTGAAAAGATAGGATACGCAAATGGCGTAGTGGGATCTGCGGTACGGAAAAGTTGCGACTGCAGAGTGAGCGTTAGACCATTTCCTGACTGACTCTAAATACCAGCGGTAGCCCAAAACCAGCGTTAGGAGCCCCTAACGCTGGTTTTGACGGCAAACGCCAAACTCTAAATCTAGCCGTATGTTTTTAACAAATAGTTTAATGTGTAGGTATCTAATTGGTTAATTGCACAGCTATCAACATTTCTACATTTAAGATACAAAAAAGCACAATAGTGGCAGTGCCTGGAATAAGCTGTGAAAGGGGTTAGTCTTTGGCAGGGGCAATGATTGAGAGAATCAGAAGAATGATGGAGACTTAGATTGAAGTTTTGCTTGTGAGAGGAAAAATAAATTGAACAAAGAGAGGTGAGAGTACAAGCCTGTGAGAGGGGCAGGTTTAATGAACGAAGCTATGAGAGGTGGATGACTGCAATAAAATGATCCATCTTGGAGTAGAACACAACCATGCTAATAAGAGACCACAAGGCTCAGAGCCCCACAAATACAGTGCAAAATGTTTCTGCTTCAGTGGCTGAGGGATATGCAAAAATATAGGTAAACCATCATAGCCTCTGTATTTTGAATGACCTATTAAGAATGATATTGGAATTAATATCTCAGGCTAACATGGCTGTATCTGGGTTGACCAGGATTTTGACCTGTATTCATTTTGTTGGCTCCAGAAGTTTTCAATTAGTCAACTGACATGTCAGATGAATGATCCTGTCACTTCTTATGACTTTGATGACACAATGCAAGAGTTTTATTTTCATTCTTCTTGAGGAGCTGGGAAAAGTAGGTATCTAGTTAGTCCAAAAATACCTAGGTAGGGGCAAGAGGTAAGATGCAAAATGAAAGATGCTACTTTGAATAGGGGGTGTGATCTTTGGTACCTATGTATTAGAAATTCAGTTTGTCTGTTTCCCTAGGCCAGTATCTCCAACTCAACAGACAAATCAGACCAGGGTGAAATACTGAAATTTGAGTAGCACCAACTACCTCCTGTGGTAAGCCATGTGACTTGGAGTGGGTATATAAAAATGTGCATGGTTTTACCAAAAGAAGAATTCTCTTGTTACAGGAAAAGAAAACACTAAAAGGATGAGGAATTCCCACAGTCACCATTTTACTTTGAGAGTAGGGTTTCTGTGTTAATCCTTATTGTTTTTTTAATTGTTTTGCAATGGGTGTGTCTAGTGTCTAGTGTCTATTATTAAATTACCTTTTTATATAAATATACCATCTAATTTCATGTATTTCTTTTTCCCTTTTTTATCCACTGTGGACCTTTTCCAGATTAAAATGTAAATTGTTTATAAAGATAATCCCTTTATTACCCATTCCACAGTTTTGCATAACCAACACGGATATATTAATATACTTTTTTCCCTCTGTGATTACCTTGTATCTAAACCTCTGCAGACTGTACCCTTATCTCAGTTCTTTTGACTGACTTGTATTTTAGCCTATCAGTGCTGACTCATAAATAACTCCAAGGGTGTGAGCACAATGTGATCTATGTGACACACATGAACTAGAACTGTCTAACTGTGAAAAATTGTAAAAATGGGAGAGGTGGCATTCAACGGCTTAAAAATCAGTTAATGAGCCTACCTAAGTTTAGCTTTAAACAAAGAATACCAAGAGAACAAAGCAAATTTGATGATAAAAGTAAACTGGAAAGTTGTTTAAAATGACATGCCCTATCTGAATCATAATTGTTTAATTTTGACTTGACTGTCCCTTTAAACATTGGAATAACATTACCAAAGTATTTTATATTTATTTCCAAAGGCATGGAGAGTCCACAAATCCATTCAATTACTAGTGGGAATTCAACTCCTGGTCACCAGGTGGAGGCAAAGAACACCCCAGCAAAGCTTCAAGTATCCCTTAATCCCCAGTCATTCTTTGCCTGTGTAAAATTGTAGGTGATGTGCGTAGATGATGTCTGAAAGAAATAAAGTTATAAATCCTTTAATGGGTACTTTTCCCTGCAAGCAAGGATTGGGGTTATGTTGTGTCCATGTAATTCTATTTAGTAAAAGTAAAAGTAATGGTGGCTTTTAGCAGTTGGAAAACGACGAGGTTGTCTTTGCTTACCTTCCAACATTTTTGCTACCCCTATATAGAAAAACCAGGGTTGGTTACTCTGTTTTTTTCTTTATCTACAGGTCTATTTCAGTGAGGATTCTGTCACACCTGTTGTTGTTGTAGATGAGAAGAATGCAGCACTTAGGAGTTCCTTGTTTGAAAAAAAAAAAAATATTAAAAAATAAAATAAAAGGTTATTTAGAGAACAAGGTGGATCCTTATGGGACTGAATATCTCTTTAAAGATTGGGGGGTTTTATTCGGACAGCAGTTCAGGCCATGTTCTGTCATTAGAAAGGCTTTTTTTTGGCTATGAGGATTTGTTTGCACAGTTTCCTTTATTTTCAGTTTAGGACAATATCTCTTTAAGGAGTTTGTTGGTAGGTCTTTTTACCGCATCTCACTTTTGAATTTGCGATCATGTGACCACTCAGTTTACTTCCTGAGTGCTGAGCGGTTTGCTTCTAGTCGGCTGTTTGGAATCCGGATTACAAGAGGACAGAGCGGATTTTCTGGTGTTGGATCATTTTTTCTGCCTGTCGCTTCTCTCTGATGTTTGCAGCTTTCTAGGATCTGCATGGATTTGATTCCTGGTTACCGGCTGGGTGAGTCTCTCCAGCGTGGTTGGGGTGTAGAGGTGCCGGTTATAAAAATGAATTGATATTTATGTAAAAAAATTCTAATTATTTATATAGAAATTAGACTATAAGGGATAAAAGGGCTATTTAATTTGCTATGGATGCAGATCCTTAGCTTTCTCTGTCCTTTGACAAATGTCTTTATTGTGCAGATGCCCAGGTTATACCTCCTGTGCAATTTTGTTCCTTTTGCCTTAATAAGGTTTATTATCTAAGGATAAGGATTCCCTATCTGAGCCTTCTTTTTCTCAGGATAATGCTGTTCAGGGTGTGTCTCAGCCTTCTTCTAGCATGTCCCAATCTTTGACAGATTCACATGCTCCTCTCAGTCAGTCTATGTGAGTGTTTGTTTACCTAAAGATTTTGCTGTGCGGTTGATTTCTGCAGTTTCTGCAGCCCTAAGTGGTTTACCTAGTTCTGGTAAACGAAAGAGGAAATCTAAGAACATTTCTATGGCTTCAGATTTCGTCAAGACTGATTTGGTTAGTCTTTCTCAGTTATCTAGCGAGGATCATTCCTCTGCAGCTTCTGAGGGCGAGATCTCTGATTCTGAATCTGCAGTTCTTAGTACAGTAAATTCTGAGGAGGTTAATTTTAGATTTAAACTGGAGCATCTCCGTTTACTTTTGAAGAAGGGTTTCACTACCTTGCATGACTCTGAAACAATTGCAGAGACTCCTAAAATGCTAATAAGGTGAGTTTTTAATGTAAAACGAAAATCTATGGAGGTTTTTCCTGTTCCAGATCGCATCTGACATTATATCTCAGGAATGCGAGAAGCCGGAGGTTCCCTTTAACCTATCTCCTGTGTTTAAAAAGATGCTTCCTGTGGCGGATTCAGTGCTAGTTCTTTGGCTCACTGCTCCTAGCGAAGAGGGCGCTACATCTACCTTAGCCAAGAGAACTACTATTCCTCTTTAGGATAGCTCCTCTTTTAGAGACCCTATGGATAAAAAATGGGAGGGTTATTTGATAAAGATGTTTCTTCATCAGAGTTTGCAAAGGCAACCAGTTGCTAGTATTGCAATAGTTGCTGGTGCAGCCTCTTATTGGTGTGACTCATTGTCTGATCTAATTTCAGAGGAGACTACTATAAAGGAGATCCAAGATAGGATCAAGGCTCTAAAGCTGGCTAATACTTTTATCTGTGATGCCAGTATGCAAGTAGTCAGGCTGGGAGCCAAGATTTCTAGTTTTGAGATTCTAGGCCACAGAGCCCTTTGGTTAAAATCTTGGTCTGCGTATGTGACTTCCAAATCCAAGCATCTATCTCTACCTTTTAAGGTTAAGACTTTATTTGGTTCTGGTCTGGCGGAGATCATTTCCATGGTTACTGGTGGTAAAGGAGTTTTTCTACCACAGGATAAGAAGAATAGGCCCAAGGGTCATCAGGCTTCTAATTTTCATTCCTTTCGTAGCTTTAAGGGACAGAAATCTCCCTCGTCTTCTAAACCTGAGCAAGCCAAGACCTCTTGGAGAGCTAGCCAACCCTGGAATAAGGGTAAGCAATCCAGAAAGACTTCCGCTGATGCTAAATCAGCATGAATGGGCCACCCCCGATCCAGTTCTAGATCACGTAGGGGGCAGGCTTTCCTTCTTTCAGCAGGCTTG
Organism: Bombina bombina; assembly: GCF_027579735.1. Classification (NCBI taxonomy): domain Eukaryota; kingdom Metazoa; phylum Chordata; class Amphibia; order Anura; family Bombinatoridae; genus Bombina; species Bombina bombina. The sequence goes on along the minus strand of NC_069501.1, from coordinate 1,008,396,714 downwards.
GATTTGCAACGTTCCAGACCCTTGGGCAGTGGATATAGTCTCCCAGGGATACAAGATAGGATTCAAATCTTGTCCCCCCCAGGGACAGATTTCTACTATCAAGATTATCTGTAAACCAGGTAAAGAGAGAGGCTTTCCTAAACTGTGTAAAGGATCTGTCTTCTCTGGGAGTGATTGTCTCAGTTCCTCTAGCAGAACAGGGTGAGGGATTTTATTCAAATCTTTTTGTGATTCCCAAAAAGGAGGGAACTTTTCGACCCATTCTAGATCTAAATTTTCTCAACAAGTTTCTGAAGGTTCCGTCCTTCAAAATGGAAACTATTTGTTCTATTCTTCCTCTAGTTCAGGAGGGTCAATTTATGACCACCATAGACATGAAGGATTCATATCTTCATGTGCCTATCCACAAAGAACATTTCAAGTTCCTGAGGTTTGTTTTATGAATCCACATTTCCAATTTTTAGCCCTTCCTTTTGGCTTCGCCATTGCTCTGCAAATCTTTACAAAGGTTCTAGGGGCTCTTTTGACTGTGCTCAAATCTATAGGGATTGTGGTGGCACCTTACCTGGACGATATCTTGGTTCCGGTGCCATCTTTTCAGTTAGCAAGATCCCATACAGATTCTCTGTTATTTATTCTCTGCTCTCATGGGTGGAAGGTGAATCTAGGAAAAAGTTCCTTAGTGCCAAGTACCAGGATATGTTTACTGGGAACAATCAAAGACTCATTATCAATGAAAACATTTTTGACGCAGGTAATTCATCTCATGGTGGCATCCATGGACATTATTCAATTTGCTCGCTTCCAGCTAAGACATCTACAGTTATGTATGCTCAGTCAATGGAACGGAGACCACTCAGATCTCTCTCAGAGGATTTCTCTGTCCTGGTGGATCTCCCAAGACCATTTGTCTTGGGAGATTTTGACCATGGATGCCAGCCTGTTAGGCTGGGGAGCAGTTTGGGGTTCCTTAGGAGGAGTCTGCCCTCCCTATAAATATCCTAGAATTGAGAGCAATTTTCAAAGCACTAACAGCTTGGCCTCAACTAAGTTTAGTCTGGGTTATCAGTGGGCAGAGTCTCTCTGCCATTCATAGCCCATGGGTGGACAACTGGGAAGCAGGCAGACTTTTCACCCAGGGGAATGGGCTCTCCATCCGGAAGTATTCTCAAAGTTAAACCTCAAATGGGGAGTTCTGGAGCTGGATCTGATGGAATCTCATCTAAACGCCAAGCTTCCAAAGTACAGAGTTAGATCAAGAGATTAAGAGCTTTGGTCGATGCCCTGGCAGTGCCGTGGGACTTTGGTCTAATTTATCTATTCCAAATAACACTAACCAGAATATAAAAGCGCCTAAGAGGAGGTATAAAAACAATGCCTACTTTATAAAAACAATATTAAAACAATAGATATATCAATAAAACAAGATGCTGACCAAATTATAGATTGGTCCAATAAACCCGTCCCCAATGGGTTAATATAGATATGTATTTAAAACCATATAAAAGCAAAATACATACAGAATGGATAAATAAACACTTAAAATACTAGGTGCACCTAGAATAAAGATTAAAATTTATGAATTACATATGATACATAGCTTATATTGCACATACATAGAAATCCAGTAGTGTCCCCTCAAATTCAAGTGAAAATAGTCATAAATCCAATTTTTTTATCTTAGTCTGACTTTGATAATCCAATACAGTAAATTATGTGTAATGTTCCCCGTGTGCTTACCACTGATGATATGAAATGGGTGCAAAAGACTCACAGTGGATGCAAAGTCCAAAAAACAGTGCTGTGGTGAAAATTTACAGTGAACTTTCTGCTGTTAACTTAGTGTCAAAAAAATGAGATATTCAAAATGTGATATTCTGTTTTTTCATTATTTTTTGAATATCACATGGGTATTGGTTCCCACTAGTAATTTAAAGGATTTGTGGACTCTCCATGCCTTTGGAAAGAAAATATTATTCATGCTTACCTGATAAATTATTTTCTTTCCTGGCATGGAGAGTCCACGACCCGCCCTTATTTTAATCTTAAAATGGCTTTTGTCATTTTCTAAACCTCAGGCACCTCTATACCATTTGTGTCTTCTTCTCTTTCCATGATTCCTTGGCTGAATGACTGGGATTGTGGGAAGTGGGAGGATACTTGAAGCTTTGCTGAGGTGTTCTTTGTCTCCACCTGGTGGCCAGGAGTTGAATTTCCACTAGTAATTGAATGGATTTGTGAACTCTCCATTCCAGGAAAGAAAATAATTTATCAGGTAATCATAAATTATATTATACTAGTACTAAAGCCCGTGTACACGGGCCATTTTTTGCAGTACAGCGGTCCCACCCCTTGCTCTCACCCCCTCTCTATTGCTCTCTCTCCCCCTCTCTTTTGCTTTCTCTCCCCCATCTCCTTTGCACTCTACCCTCTTTTGCTCTCTCTCTCCCCTCTTTGGCTCTCTCTCCCCCCTCTTTTGTTCTCTCCCCCCTCTTTGGCTCTCTCTCCCCCCTCTTTGGCTCTCTCTCCCCCCTCTTTTGTTCTCTCCCCCCTCTTTGGCTCTCTCTGTCCCCTCTTTTGTTCTCTCCCCCCTCTTTGTCTCTCTCTCCCCCCTCTTTGTCTCTCTCTCCCCCCCTCTTTGGCTCTCTCTGCCCCCTCTTTTGCTCTCTACCCCCTCTATTGCTCTCTCTCTCCCCTCTTTGGCTCTCTCCCCCCTTTCTTTTGCTCTCTCTGCCCCCTCTTTTGTTCTCTCCCCCCCTCTTTGGCTCTCTCTACCCCCTCTTTGGCTCTCTCTGCCCCCTCTTTGGCTCTCTCTCCCCCCTCTTTTGTTCTCTCCCCCCTCTTT